>NC_056565.1:1253937-1276535 GCF_013358625.1 Macadamia integrifolia | reverse complement strand
TTTGGTTATCATTTTCCAGCCTCAGGGAAAGTTCCCAATGTTAGCTCTATTGCACCCCCTAATTTATTTTTAATTGGATTCCACTAACTAATAACAACCTATAGCTAAAAGAAATAAAAGATTGCCACTTAAATTGAACCGACATTGGACCAACATGGACCATGGTTCAATTTAATTAAACAAAACAAAAGACATGAAAAATAAACTAAGCAGCAAAACAGCTACAAGACTAGGCCACGATTTGGCCTTTCTTGTTGGCCTTCTTCCTACATATGTAGGTCTTCAGATCTGCATCACCATGCTATCCTCTATGCTGTCAGATAATGGCAGTGTCCTTATTTTTTCACATTTTCCCCCATTACATATTATTGTTGTGTTCGTGGTAATTGTAATAGCCCTGATTTATGATTATCATACTCTTGTCTTCCTTCTGAAAATATACTTTTTATCTTCATCATGGTTGAACTCTACTTTCGTACATTGATAGTGGATAATGTTCTTATTTTTTTAATAGTTTTCCTGTTGATTATGGTCTATGTTATTTGCATTTAGAACGTTTAACTTATTTTTCTGGTGTTTCATGTATTAATTGTGAATAATCAATTTTTTGTTTGATATATGTTTACATAGGTTAGTGCCTTTTATGAGAAGGCTCTGCTGGATGCTCGCAAGCAAATTGAGCGTGAAATGGAAAGATTTAAGTTCTGTGAAAGAGAGACTAAGACAAAAGCCTTCAGTAAAGAAGGTCTGGATCAGCAACCCAAAACAGTAAGTGTTACTCAACCCTACTTTCACCACGGATGCAAAATGTCTTGTACTAAAGATGAAATTTTGATACTAAACACTTCCTCATGCATTCATCTTCCTAATTGCTAACTTGAACTGGACATGAGAGTTCTTCCTCATCCAGCTTCTCATAATTATAAAATTCAAAATGATTTCATAATTGATTCTAGTACTGTTATATGTTTGTTTATGTGTGGGTTTTAAACCTACTTTTATCCACATGGCTGTGCCTTGATCTTATATTCAATCTATGTATTTTTTTTTTTTTTTTTCCTAATATTTTTATTGAATGTTCTTTTAATAATTTTGTGATTGGATCCCAAAGAGAAGGCTAAATCAGAGACAAGGGATTGGCTGAACAATGTGGTTTGGATCAACAGCTCTTGCTATTATACCTTTTATCTGTCTATCTTCTGAACTTGAAAAAGGCTGTCCGTACCCACTCTGATAGTAAACTAGAGTGGCTTGATGTTCATATTCAAAGTAACACCAATGGTGGTGCAACAAACTGTTACCTTTTTTCTTTTGTTGAATGATGGTGGTTTGAACCATGGGTTCTTTCCCCAACCACTCCCAATAAAAACCCGACTCACACACAAAGGCTCCGATGATTTTCTATTATTCGTATTACTCAAGGATGTATAAATGGGTTGATTGCCTGAATAGGTTTCTACCTTGTTCTTGTATTAAATTTCTAGACCATATTCATTTTATTGTCTATGCTGTATTGAATCGGATGTGATTGGATTTGGTATTTTGATGTTGTATTTCAGTCTTACACATCTAAAATCTAAAGTTGCCTTATAATAGGTCGGGGAGCTGGAGTTAAGAAAGGAAAGACAAGGCCACCCCGATTGGTAGGCTGCGAGGGAAAGCTATTTATTTGATTTGATGTATTTTCCTTTTCTTATGATGTTGATCTTTTTTTTTTTTTGGCAGACACATTTGGAGACATCTATTTCTCGGCATAACGCTCATATAGTGAAGTTGGAATTGATCTTGAGACTGCTGGATAATGATGAATTGAGTCCTGAGCAAGTTAATGATGTCAGAGATTTTTTGGAAGACAATGTTGAACGTAATCAGGTTTGTATAATGACAATGGGATACTGATGCAGTTAGGCGTGGGAAATTTTGGGAGTAATTGGGTGATTTTTTTAAGGTGTGGTAAGTTTAGTAGGAGATTTTATTTCAGTTGCTATTTAGGGTAGTTTCCAATTTATTTAGTTTCTATTGTTACACTTTGCTTGCCTTTATATTGATGTAACCCAATGAAGAATTCAGATTTTGGAGAATTAAAACTTGATTGAGCTTTTTGGGTGTGAAACCATGGCTGCCGTGGGCGATTCCCTCTTCCTCTCTTTTTGAAAATTTTCTAATCTCTTCCCTTCCATTCTTCTACCTCTTCTTTATTTCTTCTTCTTTCTTTTCTTTTTTCATCTTTCTCTTTTCTTCTTCTTCTTCCTTTGTTTCCCTGTTCACAGTTGTTGGTCACTATTCACCTTCTCTACTGGACGGTAATACCAAGCACCGAAAGAAAGCTTGTTGCACCCTTGTCTTTTACCGGTTGACTCTAAGATTTTGGTCGAAGGATGCTACCTTGAAGGCAACTCAAACACTAGAGAATCACCTTCAAAGTCTTTCTCTGCTGTGGGTTACAACTTACAAGACTGATTTCAGGACTGAACTTTACTCTACCGCCAGGTTCTAATTCAGGTTCTTCCCGCAGCCTTCCAGCCTGCAGATCCAAGTGTTTATCTTGTGGGTTTGTTAGAGACTCTTCCTGAGAATCTTCGCCTGAAATTTCAGGGCAAACCGAGGCCTGGTGAAGATTTTCTCTCGATCTGAAGTTCTCCCTATCTTCCGCCCTGTTTTGATCCAAGGTTGAAGACAACCCCAATTGCGAGTTCTTCTGTTTTAGTCTCTTTTTTCTGATTTCCTATTATACCCTTCTGTTTGCCTTTAATTCTCCCATGTCCCATGCTTCTATTTTGCTTTCTACTTTATCCCCACCAAATAGTTATTAATTCCCTTTAGGTCCCATCTCCCAAGTAGCTCATTAGTAATCTGTTTAATTACAAAACTGCCACCTCCCTTAAGCTTCAATCTATTTACAGAACTGCCATTCTCTTTGATATTTGGTTATAAAAATTGTGCTATTGATTCATTAGGTGGGCCCTAAGCGATCCGATTCTAGCTTTTGGAACCCGGATCCGCATCAGATACCCTTCATTTATTTAGTCATCTTAGTATGACCCATCTCCTGGCTACAATTAAAGCAACATGTTGGAGTATATTACTATGTTGTTTTTCTCTAGGTTAATACGTTTGGCATGATCTGCTTGTTAATGGTTCCTTTTGGATCATATATATATATATATATATATACACACACACACATTTCCTTTTCAATTATTTTATGCAGGACGACTTTGAAGAATTTAGTGATGTTGATGAGCTCTACAACTCTTTACCATTAGAAAAAGTGGAGGGCCTTGAAGATTTGGTCACAATTGTTCCTCCTGGACTTGTTAAGGTGAGCCACTTCTTTATCATATAAAAAAAGTTGATTAGAGCTCTTTCTTTATCATATAAACAAGGTTCGTTAATTACTATAGATGTAAATCACCAGAAATATCTTGTTAATTTATCTAATGCCTTGAAAATTTCTTCTTGTTACTCCTTTTCTCCTAATAGGGTGCAGCTAACGCAGTTTTAGGCTTGAAGACTTCATTAGCAGCTTCAACAACTCAAATGCCGGTATGTACTTTTCCTTGTTGGGAAAAGAACATGACTAGAGAGAAAAAATTGAAAGATGATGTGATTTCAGTCCTGGACTCTTGATAAAATTAATTCACCCTCACCTTCCTGAAAATGTAAAAAATTTATTTGTCTCGACACATATTGCTATGGACAGTGTGTGTGTGTTTTGTTCGCTACTATTTCGCCTAAAAGATCGAACTGTTACGGAAGGGCAGCGTGAAGGTATACATCAACACTCCCCCTCATGTGCAGGCCAAGATCCCATGGTCTTTGCACGTGGAGCGTTGGAGCTCATGCCGCATTTCCTTTGCGTGGCACTGAGGGAAAAGAAATGTTGGTAAAACTCTTCCGATGCACTTCCCATGAGTTAAACATTGGACCTCCTTGCTCTGATACCATGTACGTGACCATTTCACCTAAAAGCTTGAACTGTTAGGGAAAGGCAGTGTAAGTGTATACATCAATATTATGTACGTGTTTTGACAGGAAAGCATCTCCTTTAATCAGTGTTTAACAGAAACATATACATTATGCAAGAAAGAAACCCACGAGAAGGCTTTGATGATGCTTCCAATCTCACTTTAGTTTTCTGATGGGCATGAAAATATCCAATGGTGGATCCAAATTTCTTATTGGGCTACCAAGATATGAAGGATTCGTAAGGGTGTTGATTAATGTACGCTATGTATTAGCTAAAAGAGCTGACACTTAATAGTTCTTTTGTTCCTTGTTTGCTTTGTACGATGCCAAAAAAAAAATATATATATATATATAGCTTGGTAATATTTTTTTTTGGCTTGTTTGGAATTATACACATGAAATGAATGATGATCTGAGTTTATTTTTTATTATACCATTTGGGATTCATACTTTTGATGTCCTATTTACTTTTATTCAGCTTAACCGTAAACTATTTTCCTTGTGGCAAGTGCAAATTGGTAGTTTCTTATCTTTGCTTAGCATATTGTCATGATTGATGATTTCATTTCCAGGCATCATTGGCATCTACTGCTCAACAGGGTAATTCCATTCAGGATCCAGTTGATGATACATCTTCCCAGGACAGTAATTTTGATATTGCCTCGAAAAGTCCCCCTTCTAAAAATAGTGTTGTCAGTTCTGTTTCATCAACACCGACAGGGAATCATTCAGCTGCTGTTAGCAGCAATGTTTCAGCACGTACTTTGGTTGGTGGATCAACTGCTACAGCAATACTTTCAGGTGCTGGTTCTGTTCGAGGTGTCCTTGATAATTCGGTTTCTGCTGTTCCTCCAGCGTCAGTAAATTTGTCTAGCTCAGTGAAGGAAGATGAGAATACAAGCTTTCCAGGCCAAAGATCCTCCTCATCTATTGTTGAGATTGGACTGGGAAGGGGTATTGTTAGAGGTTCTGTTGCTGGTGTTATATCGAGCCAACCATCAAATAGTGTACCTTTAGGTTCTGGAAGTATAATCCCCAGCAATGGAGCCCTTGTTGCCATTCCTGCTGCCTCTGACATTGCAAAGAGAAATATTTTAGGGACCGATGAGAGAATTGGAAGTAGTGATACTGTGCAAACGCTGGTTTCCCCCCTAAGTAACAGAATTCTTTTGCCACAGGTCTCTAAGGCTAATGAAGGAACAGGTTCATCTGATTCTAATAATGTTAGTGACCCTGCAGTTATAGGTGGGAGAGTTTTCTCCCCCTCAGTAGTTCCCGGAGTACAATGGAGACCTGGAAGCTTATTTCAGAATCAGGTTGAAGTGGTATGCCTCTCTATCATTCTGTTCTCATGTTTCAGCTTATTCTTGTAATTGATCTGCCCATCTAAGCTTATGAACATAATATACATTAATGTCTTCCTGTTTAATTCATAAGGATTACTTTTGGTGTGTTTTCGTTTTTCTACCTTATTGAGTTATTGTTTCTCCATCTCAGCTTCAGGTTCAGTCTCATCCAGTCTTTTGGAAAAGTTCACTTTGTATTTGTAACTCCTCTAGAACTAATGCCAATCTTAATGCTTGCTGTTACAACCGCTTATCCCAAAAGCTTGAGCTGTTAAGTAAGGGATACAACAATGTATATCAACACACATCAACCAAGGTTCCCGGTTTTGGAAACTGAAATATTTCACAAAACCACAACATTTTGGTCGAAACCTGGTTTCGAGGCCCAAATGGATAAATTAGGTCCCGAAACTTCTAGGAAACCATATTATGGGCCTCATAAACATTGTGGAACCCTTAGATTGTAAAAAAAAGACACCTAAAATGGTAGTTTTGTACTGTACCCTCTACTGATCCTTCCTCAAATATGGCCTATTCTTGCACATAATTTAGAACACACAAAATTCAATGAACGCACCTAAATGCATTAACAATGAAGAAAAACCATTTAATATACACAATGCTAAAGTGTTACAAATGATTAATGAACCATTTTTTAGCCTGCTCTCCAGGTCCTTTTTGTTTTTTGATTAAAATTTCTATTCATTGATTAATGCATTGACTGATTTAATTATTCGGAAGCATAGTTGTCAAGGCATTTCCTAGATGTCCAGGCTGCTAGGTTGCCTTGCATCTAAGCTCCCTCCGGCACCTTGAGTCTTCTAGATGCTGTAAAAACTATGTTCTGAAGTTTGACATCATCTCAACGTAATCTTGGTTAATCAATTTGATGCAAGTTTTTTTTTTGGTCATTTTTTGCTGTTGAATAAATGATATTTGAATGCTCATGTCCTATGTAGCTATGTTCTAATTAAATATACAAATATGAAGTGAAGCCTAACTTAAGTATTTTTTAAAAGAAAACATTGAATCTTAGGAGTATTTTTTTTTAAATGAAAACATAGAATCCTAGGAATTGATTTTGTCTTTTTGGCCAAAAAGTCGAGAATTTTTTGCTTTAGTAGCCCAACGGAAGCACATGATTCGCTGATTTTTTTCTTTTTTCTTTTGGTTCCTCAGCCCAATTTGGTAAATTTGGCCTATGTCAGTGTTTGGATAAAATGCTCTAAATCCCTTGATCTGAAATCATTTAAGATAAGGGGTATGAAAAACCATGGATCATGGGCTATTCTAAACGAATATCTCAATTTAAGCTAGCCTGTTAAGTGTTCTGTTTTTAAAGGAGTGGATTCATGGATATTCACTTCAAAATCAATCACAGGATCAGAGCCTATTTAGTTTTTAACGCTCTTAGATCTTTCATATTTTATTTATATAAATTAACTATTTTCATTTTTGCAGCAAACAGGGATGCCCATTGGTGTATTGATAAGATTTTGAATCTATTCAGTTTTGTGCCTCTGGGGAACTAAATGTTGCTTAGCAGTCGTTGAAAATGGCCAATGTTTTGAGAAAAAGGATTACAAAAATGTATTTGGGTTGTTTTCTAACAATAGGGTGTAAAAGTTTTTTTCCCAATTAATTTGATCTTTCGATCAGTGTTATTAGTCATTTAAAATTAATTGCTTACATTTTGTTTCAGGGCCAATTTCATGGAAGAACTGAAATTGCACCTGATCAAAGGGAGAAGTTATTGCAGTGGTTCCACCAGGTCCAGCAGCAAAGTCAACCTGGAGTTTCTCATCTTACTGGAGGAAATCATAAGCAGTTCTCTGCTCAACAGCAAACCTCACTGTTACAGCAGGTCATTATTCTCACTTTAGAACATACCTTGCCCCACACTGCCATCTCACTATGGGTCTCTGAGTGTTTTATTGTATTTTTTTTGTTTGCGGGGTGGGGGTTGAATTGTTGATATGTACATGAAGTTTGACCTGTATTCTTTTTTTATTGTGTTGTATGCAACCAAAATGTAGTGTCCTTCAACACTTTCAGAAAAGGTTTGAATCTATCCTTTTGGTCATGCAATTTGAGACATGTTTTGTTTCTGCAGTAGCTTGGATTTCAACCACTTCTTTAGGGTGTTGAACTATGATGCAGTTACGCACCTGTGGAGCGACCCATTTCCATCTAAGGTATCTAGATAGAGATGAACCGGATCCATATTGAATCCTTGGTCTAATAGGATTTTAGGAACTTTTATTTATTTAGGAATATTATGATAGTCTATTTCCAAAGTGGTCGAATACGTAGGACATAGTTAGAGTTGGTTTGGGATTTCATTTTTCCTTTTGAGTTTGTTTCCTTTTAGGATTTCTTTCCATGTTAGAGTATTTTATTTTCCTATTTATATGCTTGTAACCGATTGAGAAAGACAGAGAATGAAAAGATGAATTGAGTAGAGTGTTTGTGAAGCCTACGGGCATATGTACGATTCTCCTTCTTAGTGCGATTTCTCCCTCTTCCCTGCAACTCTGAGACTCATCTCAGGGATTTCTCCCCTTCCACACTAGCCCTCTATAAACTTGGTATTAGAGCCGAAGGATCCCCACTCCTTCACCCATCCATCGCTTTCTTCCTTCCCTAGTACTCTACTTGCTTCCGCCGAGAGTTCCCAAAAAAATAAAAATAAAAATAAAAATCATCTTGGTTCAAAACAGAGAAGTTGAGCCACTCCCCTAAACCCCTTCGATCTATGCCTAGCAACCCCCTTTTTTTGCTGTAACAGTGAAGAAAAAAATAAAATAAAATTGGTCTCTATTCAAATCAGAGAACAAAAACCACTCTACTCCCCTCCATAGCCACCATCTTCCCCAAGCCACCACCCTTCTAAAAAAATAAAAAATAAAAAAGAAAAATAAATAAAAATACACCGCTTTCCCTCCCACTTCCCTGTAACCGTTTGATCCTTTCCCTTCTTAAAAGGGAAATGCCCACACTCCTATTTGTGTTTTGGTAATAACAAACAAACCTGCAATCTTAACCTTCTACTAAGTGTGATTTAGCAAGAAGAAGACTCAAAGCTACTTGGAGACGTCAAGTCAAGAACTCCAATAACAAGACATGAAGATGAAGTATTAAGAGTGGGAGCACCAAGATGAAGATTCAAGTATCAAGACAAGACGAAGACCTCTAGGATAGAGTTGTCCGTGTCATGTTACTTGTACCATCTTGATTTATATTGTGCACGCACTCATACATTGCATTTCATCATGTTAGATTGACCATAGGTGGAGGTGAACATGATAGAATACCAAGACTTGTGTTTTCTGTGAAAAACACTTGAACCTGAATCAAGGGCATTTTGGGTATTCAAAATGTTGGTATCAGGAGTTAAACCCCTCACAAAAGTTGTAGGAAATCGAGTCACGATTTCAACGCTAGTGGTTTAAGGTCAATCCAAGGTTGGACCGTTAAGTTATGGTCGATTTACTGACGACTGTTCAGTCTGCCAAAACTGCCCCAGTCAATGGGTGGTTGACCGGCCCAGACCCTGGTCGACCGGCACTGGCAGAATCACATGGTGGTCGACCGAAAAAATGACCAGGTCGACTGGCACAACTAGAGACCATAGGCAGTCGACCGGCTAAAAGTCTCGGTAGACCGGCCAAGCCCAAAACCACCCCAACGGCTATTTTTTGGCTCTAACGGTCACATCTGGTTGACCGGCACTTTGGGGTGGTCAACCAACATGGCCGATATATGACGGTTATGACCTGATTTCCTCCTAAAAAGCTCTCTTAATCTCTCCTATAAATACCTAAGATGTTCTTAATGAACAAGAAACTATTCGTAAGCATTAGAGAGCATTCAAAAGAGCTTTAAGAGTCAAAAGCTATCTACATCACTTGAGCAATTTGGTTCTCACTTTTCAAGAGGAAAAAGCTCAAGTCTTCATCAAGTCTTCTACATATTCTCACTGTGTAAGTCAAGTACAAAAAGAAGACTTATAAAATGCATTCATACATCTCATACTCATTCATTACACCACACCAGAGGTAACCCTCTTATTCCACTCTCATTTACTATTTTGCATCTTCCTAGACTGTACTTAGGACTGTGTAAGGATCTTCTTATCCTTAAAAGAGCTTTGGTGCCTCTTTACCGTGAAAGGGGATTGTAAAGGTGCTTCACTACCTGTAAAGGAGATTTGTACGGATTCTCTTATCCTGAAAAGACTGTAAAGGTTTTTCTACCCTACCTACTGTACTGAAAGGGAGAACTAGTGGAATACCTTACAAGAGGATTCTTTTAGGGAGTGGACTAGACTCGATTGAGTCGAACCACTATAAATTATTGTGTCGTGTGATTGTTAATCATTTACTTTCATTCCTCATTTTTTTTATTTGCAATCACATTTAGGCTAATCTTGAAAAGAATTAAAATTCTGCTAGTATAACCTATTCACCCCCCTCTAGGATATTTCACTTCCCTCGCTGGGGGCCTGACATAGCCAAAAAAAGAAACAAGAGAAAGGCAAGACGAGAAGAGAGCGCGAGGGGCAGAAGAAGAAGAAGAGAGTGAAATAGAACAATCCATACCTGTGTTCTTTGCTGTAGTTCTTGGGTACCTGTGTTCTTTGTTGGAGTTCTTGGTTCCCCGTTATCCTCCCATTGCTAGACGAAGCCAACTCCAGGACGAACTCCGTCTCGGGCCGCTGGCCCTATGTCGAACTCGGATTCCGCTTGCAGAGGTCAACTCCAAGACATCTCCTCTCTTTGTCGACAATCGACTCCTTTGTTAGGTCTCCAGAGAATCAGAGATTGAAGACACTTTTTGGTCTTTTTTTCCTTTTTTCTTTCCCATGATAAGTCCTATTTTATAACTCATATTCCCCATATTACCCCCATCCCCATTGATTTGTGTTATTCATTAGTTATTGGGAATATATTTTTTTTCTTCCAACATTACCCGTCCCTTCCCATCTTATTCTTAGGCTTCCTTTTTTTTTCTTTCCACTTAATTCCAAGTTTGCCCCTCCCACCCACACATGACATTCTTCTTGTGTTCAGAGTAGAACTCCCTATATTTACAATACTGCCACCCATTATGCTACATCATGGAGGTTGATCGATACACTTTATTCCTTTCGATTAGAGATGATCTGCGTACCTTACGGGAGAAACTTTGTGATTTCCATATTGGTTGTTGTGAGCTTGCCGATAATAATAACTGCTTCTATGATACATTGTCAAGCATGATATAACATTCCGAAGGTGAAGTAGAAGTGGAAACACATGTGGACCAACTAGTAACGGCCGCGGAAAATGTGAGGATCATGGATCAAGTAATGATGGACCTCGGTGCAATGCCAACTATTTCCCATCATGAGTTCATACTTCCTCATGATTTTCTGGACTTGAATGCACTTCTGAAGCTTCATATCTTGGATTTTGTTCGTGTTGTAGACACAGAGCAATTTACCCTCACTCATGAGCTTTTATTGTTACCCTTCTACAAAACTCGTCCACGAGTTTTTCTCAACACTTGGGGAATTGATGCAGTTATGCACCTGTGGAGCGACCCTTACCCACCTAGGTGTATAGACAAAGATGAACCGGATCCATATTGATTCATTGGTTTAATAGGATTTTAGGAACTTGTATTTATTTAGGAATATAATGAGAATCTTCTATTTTAGTTTTTATTTCCAAAGTGGTAGGATACGTAGGACATAGTTAGATTTGGTTTAAGATTTTTTTTTTCCTTTTGAGTCAGTTTCCTTTTAGGATTTATTTAGTCTTTTATTTTCCTATTTATATGCTTGTAAGTTGTAACTGATTGAGAAAGATAGAGAATGAAAAGATGAATTGAGTTGAGTGTTTGTGAAGCCTGCGGGCATGTGCGCGATTCTCTTCCCCCCTCCCTTTCTTAGTGCAAATTCTCCCTTTCCCTTGCAACTCTGAGACGCATCTTAAGGATTTCTTCCCTTCCCCATTGGCCCTCTATCAAGCTATGGTTCTCCTTCCTTCACCAGCATATAAATAAATTCTGGGTTCAGGTTCATGTTGTTGTTTTTTATGCTCGAATCCCCTTCCCTTTACCAATATTCTAACTTTCTAGGCTCTATAGGTTCACTGTTGTGTAGGTTTATTGTTATACTTAATTTGTGGTTGCGTATTCTGTTCTAATATAAGAATGCCGATTTTTTTTGGGTGAATAAATAATTCATTACCAAAGAGACGGGAAAAATATACAGCCCCAAAAGGGGGGAGGGAAAAAAAGAGAGCAAATCCCTCAAGGGGAAACAGAATTCCTGATTACAGAGCTTGGGAGCTCGCTCCCAAGAAGCAACAATGTGACAATTTCTGGAGGAGGGGGGAACAAGGGGAAGAAACTTTGGAAATCTTTGCTTTGACATCAAAGAAGATGGAGGTCCAAATCTTTTTGAGCGGCCAAGAGTTGGAGGTCCATTTGCTATGATTTCTCTCCATCCAAATTTGATTTAAGGTAGCACAGAAAGCAAGTTTTCCCACTAAGTCACAAATGGTCTTCCCTTGGAAGGTCATATCCATCCAAACCGTCTCTTTTTGGAAGGGGAGAATTCTTCTATTAACCGGCTAGCATTTGGAGAGGACAAACTTTCATATGGAGGAGGAGACAGGGCATACAAAGAAGAGATGATCCCTATCTTCCAGCTCGGAGCTACAAAAGGTAGCAAGAGGGGGAGACCTGAATCCTTCTTTGAATGAGGAAGGCATGCGTGGGGAGGCAATTCATAAAAACTCACCAAGCTGTGAAGCTGTGCCCAGGGATGTGGTGCTTGAACCAAATGAGCTTGTACCAAGGGGAGGGAGGACCATAATGTCTGAAGAAGTCCCAGGCAAACTTTGCGCTGAATTTACCATTTGAGGCATGGTTCCAGATGATCGAATCGGTTCTCCTAAGACCCAGATGGGGGATGCTTGGAAGAGAGGACCAGATTTCAGCCAACTGAATGGAGATAGGATCCAGGGGGAGCCAAGAACCAGCAGAGATGATATCATCAACCATAGCATGTCTTGGGAGCCCAGAGTTGTAGATATTTCTAGCACTGAGGACCTGGGAGAGAATCCCTTTAGGGTGCCAAGGATCCAGCCAAAGATAGGTGGAGGTGCCATCTCCAATACAGGTGGTGATAACTCTGGAAGTCTTAGGTCTTAAAGAGATTAGCTTGCTCCATACCCAAAAAGCATCGGTAGGAGAGCAGACTGACCAAAAAGAATCCCGCTTGAGAGGATGCGAATACACTCAATCCACCCAAATGCTTTTCTTCTCAGAAGCAACCTTCCAAATGAGTTTGATGATGCCTACCATGTTGACATCTTTGATGCGTCTCAAACCCAAACCTCCTTCCTTCTTGGGGAGGCAAATGGCAGCCCAACTAAGGGGGCGGAGAAATCTAGGGGTCTCACATCCTTTCCAAAGGAAAGAAGCAAAGACACATTCCAGCTTTGCCATAATCACCTTAGGCAAACCATATATGCCAGACCAGTAAATGTAGGAAGCTTGAAGGATTGATCTGATGAGCTTTAGATGGCCTGCAAAGGATAACTTTTTGATGATATCTAGCATAGGGAGCAGTGGTGACTTGAAAGCCTTGCAGGGATGAGCAGAAGGCCCAAGTACTTCACTGGAAGAGAGCCCAGAGCAAAACCTATTTTCTGAAGGAGGGAGAGCTTGGATCCATCAGAAATCCTAGCCAAAAAGATTAGAGATTTCTCAGGATTGATGCGAAAACCAGACATCGAAGTAAAAAGACTCAGGCACTGCATAATAGTGTCAAGGGAGAGCTCGTCAGCCCAAGAAAAGATCATCAAGTCATCAACAAATACAAGGTGAGTGAGCTTGATGGCCTTGCATTTGGAGATGGGGGTGATGGAACCCTGATCCGAAGCACCTTAAAGACTGTGAGAGAGAACCTCCATAGCAAGACAAAATATATAAGGGGACAAGGGACATCCCTTTCGAATGCCAGAAGATGAGGTGAAGTAACCCGCCAAGCTACCATTGACCAACATGGAAAATTTGAGAAAGGCAATGCAGTGAAAAATCCAGTTGGTGAAGGTAGGGGGAAAGCCCATCATGCTGAGCATTGAAATGATGAAATCCCATCTTAAGGAGTCAAAAGCCTTGTGGATGTCAATTTTCATGAGAGCTGCTAGAGGATGAGATTTTCTATCGAAGCCTCTAATGATCTTGTGACAGAGAAGAATATTATCCCTAATGGACCTTCCTGGGATGAAGGCAAACTGGTTGTCACTAACAAGGGAGTCAATGAGGTTCTTGATCCGATTGGCAAGAATCTTAGCAATAAACTTATAAAGGAGATTGCATAGCGAGATCGGCATGAAGTCATGTATAGTGTCTACACCCTCCTTCTTTGGGATAAGGCAAAGGAAGGTATGGCTGATTGCCTTGATCTGACTGGGGTTGAAGAAGAAACTCTTAACCACTAGGATAAGATCCGCTTTAATAATATCCCAAGCAGCAGTGAAGAAGCCCATACTGAAACCATCAGGACCAAGAGCCTTGCTGGCTTTATGGGAGAGGATGGCAGCAGTGATCTCGTCATCAGAGGGGATGGCCCAAAGAGTAGGAGTATCATTGACCGGGACAAATTTGTTTAAGAGCCCCTCAAGGATGGGCAAAGCTGTGGAGGCATCCGGGTTGAACAAAAGCTTGACATGATTGACCTCTGCCTCTTTTATCTCATCCACTTTAGTAACGTGAGATCGATCAAGATTAGATAACATGGTGAAGGAGTTGAAGTTGTTTCTGGCCTTCAAGGAACGGTGGAAATAGGAGTTGGAGTCTCCTAATTCCAGCCAATTGATTCTGGATTTCTGCTTTAGAAAGCTTTCCTCCTAAGCCAAAAGAGTTGAAAGATTTACAGATTCAGATTTCTCCTCAGCAAAAGTGAGGTTCAAATGGTCAGTCTGAAGATGGATCTGGATGGAGGTTAACCGGTTCTTGCAATCAGAAACAAGAGAAGAGATGTTCCCAAAAGTTTTAGTATTCCAAAGCTTTAAGGCCTCTTTGACATTTTTTAGCTTCCTGGAGAAGGCAATGAGAGGGGTTGAAAAAGCTTGGATAGGTTTGAGCCAGGCTTCCTCAACAATCTTAAGGAAGTCAGGGTGAGAGGTCCACATATCAAAGAACTTAAAGGGTTTAGAGACGAAGGAGGTGTAGGGATGGATTGATAGGGTGATGGGGCTATGATCAGAGATTGATGGGGGTTCAAAAGTAGCATGGGAAGAAGGGAAAGCAAATAACCAAGCCTCATTGACAAGCATCCTGTCTAACTTGCAGGTAATGCATGAAGAGCCTGATCTTTTATTGTTCCAAGAGAACTTGATACCAGACCAGCGGAGTTCATCAACTGCAATGTCCTCAATGCAGTCATTGAAAGACTCAATGTTTGCCATATTATGGAACCCCCTCCTTGTTTTTCATGAGAGTATCTGATAACATTATAGTCTCCACAAATCCCCCAAGGGCAGGAAGGCAACTTTCCCAGCAATAGAATGAAGGTCATTCCAGAGAATTTCTCTATCTACCATACTGTTGGAGGCATAGACAGCAAAGAATAAAAAGGAGAAGCTACAAGCAGGGTTGGAGATGGCTAGATGAAGGAACTGAGAAGAGACAGAGATGAGAGAGATGGTTAGGATTTTTAAGTCTCAAAGGAAGCAAATTCTCCCATTTGGGTGGTGAGAGTGATTGGTAAGAAAAGACCAGCCTGGGGCAAGAGAAGAGGCAATGCGGGTGAAGGAATTCTCTTTAATATGAGTTTCAAGCAAGCAGCAAAAACTGGGACGAATGTCCTTAATAAGCAAACAAGTGGCAGCTTATTTATTGGGGGCGTTTAGACCCCGGATATTCCAAACCAAGGTTTGCGACGTCTGGCACTTGGAGAGGGAAGCAACCCATGCTTTGTAGGGATGGGGTAGGCAAGGATTAAAGTATCGGTATCGGTCACTGTATCGGTCGGCCAAAATTAAGATACGTATCAGAGGTTATCGTATCATATCGAAGATACTCTAAGATACGCTAAAGATACACACATAAATAGATAGAAAATATTTTTTTATACGCTTTTACATTAAAAAAATAATTAAAAAAGGCTTTATATAATATGTATTATGCATAAATAGTAAATTGAGAGTATTGCACTAAGAATCCAAGGTTTGTAGTTATCCCATAAATGTAAAATCCTTGTTCCCAACCTTGATTTCCACTTTAGTTAAAGAGAAAAATGGTTGGCAGCAACTTTAGAACAAAAACACCTAAAAAAATTGTGTTTTCTGAAAATTACCCATCTTGGCCATTTTATGACCGTATCGATGTGTATCGATCGATGCACACCGATACGTGCCGTTACATACTGAAATGTACATTTCACTTCGATTTTGAAATTTTCATAGAGTATCGATATGTATCGGTGGTGTATCGTTATGTATCTTACGATACATATCGATACAAAAGGGTTTTAAAATTCCATGTATCATATCGGTAAGAGCCAATACGGATACGTATCGGCCGATATGGTATGATACAGACAGATACTTTAAACTCTGGGGGCAGGCGTGAACACTAGGGGGTCGAGACTTACTTCATCTCTGGTAGGATTGTTGCAAGGGGGCGATATCAGAAGCAGAGGGGGCAGGGTTCAAAGAAGCAGGTTTGCGACCTTGGCGGGTTTCCGGGTGAGTTTCATAGCAGGCTTGGGCGCAGTATCAGAAGAGGCGGGGGGAGAAGGAGGGTCAAGAGGGGTCCGATGGGTAGAGGAGTATGGGTTCAAGTTGGCGGAAATGGGCTGGACAGGGTTAAGGAATTGGGGGCTATGGATAATGGTGGATGTATACTAGGTCGAAGAGGAGGTGGGCATAGGTAGTGGGCCCAGAAGAGAGGTGTCTGAAAGCTCGGCCTGGGCAGATGGGCTTGAGGAGGTAAAAGGGACTTGGTTATCCAAAGAAGGAACATCTGGGTGAACCGATAGAGCAATCGGTTCAGTAGGTGGACCAAGAGAGGGGTCGTTGGGAAGACAAGTCGCAGTATCGTGGCCGAACACCTTGCAACATTGAGGAGGTCGCCAGTCATAATGAACGGGCTATTGGAAGCAGAGAGCATCACCCTCTTGGATAGTGATAGAGGAGGGGAGGGCAGCAGATGCAGGAACTTCAACACAAATTCTAGCGTATGCAAGGCTGTCTTTCTTGTTTGTCCTGGCATCAGAATAGATAGGGGTGCCGATCATAGAGCTGACGGTACTCAGGCCATCTGTGCACCAGAAATGCAAAGGGAATCCCGGAAGAGAAATCCATAGGGGGATGGTGGAGTAATCCACCAGGTTCAAGAGAAGTTGCCTATTCCAAGATCTAAGGAAAATAGGCTTATGTCCCACGAGCCACGGTCCTCCCTCCTAGCAACGAATTTTATCGCTTTCCTCAGAGAACTTGAACAGAAAGAAGCCGTGATCCATTAAGAAAGTAACAACCGTGCCAGAAGGCCTCCATTGCTTCATCAGGGAGTGTTTAACCAGGTGAAAGGGAGGATGATTGCCAAGGAAGGGGCCAATGAGAGAGCCTGACCACCTGCAAGCTTCATCGTCGAGGATGCCCGCCGGGCACTTGGCAAACAAGGAATCACCTAGCATACAGGGAGGCACAAAATGGAGGGGTAGGCCATCCACAGGGGCAGAGACAGTCAAGGAATGTTGAGAATTCTATGCATTTGCGATGGGGGGTGTTTGTATGAAGGGGAGGGTGGTGGTTGAATGGGTGGGGGCTCAGGGCTTGAAGAAAGAGAGGTAGTAACAGGGGAGACCCCCCAGCCAGCAAGGGGGGCAGACATAAAGGCCGGAGTTCAGGGAGGAGGCTTCATGATCCTCCTCTCTCACAAGGATTAGTGTTTAACACTTGAGACCTTGTTTGCAAGAGTACGGGGAGAGTCTTTGTAATACCCTACTTCTTAAACTCGGTCTGATTACACGGTTGACCCAGTTTAACTATGCAAGACCCGAACCGGAGAGAGTTAGAGCGGGTTCCTTATGGACTATGATGGCAAGGGTGACCTTAAACACCAGCTGGCCCGACAAGTCCGAGCCAGTGCCAGAAGAGACGAGAATACTCAAGCTGTGTACATGCACCTATCATAAGGCCATGTACGGATAAAACAGGTATGTAGCTGTATATTAAGGTGCATACGTATATGATGTCGTATGCCGAGAGTGAGATTCTCGCCGAGGGCCGAATTCTGTCAAAATCCCAAGTTTTGGCCCTCAGGTGGGCAGACAGGTGGGCGCATCCACCCACCTGAGTGACCCATCCATGTGAATGATTTAGTTATTTAAGAAGTATATATATAACATTTATGATTTTCTTTTTTTTTTCATTTATGACACTCGTACGTTGGTGAGAATAGTAAAGAGGAGAGAGAAAGGAAAGGAAAGAAGAAGAGAAGAGAAGGAAGAGGAAGAAGTAATGTAGAACTAGGATTGACAAGTCAATCTAGTCCCAATGTTGCAGGATACTCTGTAAGAACTTGAGCAGATCAATAACACTTTGTGTAGTTGAGAGAAGAAGAAGATGAGTTAAGGAAGAGGACCTCTTGTGCTTCACACCGCTGAAAGTCAATTGGATCAAACACCAATTCCATCAGCCTTGATCAAACACAAGACAAATCTCCATGTAGAAGACAATAGCAACAACCATTAATTTTTTTATCAAAATCATCTAGGCCTTTAGGAGCCTCCTCTTCTTTATTTATAATGTTAATGGGGGAGGGAATTACAAAATAGAAGGTTCCTCAAAAAGGAAACCAAATATTCTCCTAATACAATAGCTACTAAAAACTGAAATTAGAAACTAACTGAAATTAGAAACTAGTTGAAAAAGGAAACTAACTACTAAGGACTTGACTCAATTAATAACTTGACTCATAAGGAAACAAATATAACTCAAATCAAGCCCAACTAGAAAGGAAACTAATGAAAATGGAAACTAACTAATAATCCCGTACTCAATCTTAAAACCCCCTTTTTAGACCCATAAAAGTGGTCTATTACACTCAAAACACATGGGATCAAAAGCCTAACATGTATGGAACCCAACCCTAGGCTTATTCCTAATAAAACAAGCCTATTTTGGTAATTTATCTGCATCAACTCTCCCGGTCTTAAAAGAACTCGACTCCGTCGAGTTAGGTCGTGCTCCCAAGATTCCCTTGTAAATCGCTCGCCGATGAGGTGGCACATATCTCGAAATAGAAGGGAGCATAACTCCAAGAGGAGGGAGAGTAGGTTGATATGTCACCGGAGCAGGAGTCAGTCGACGACGTGGCATGTCTGATAATGCATGTGGCCTCATTAAGTACATACGACCTCCTTGCTTCACCTTTATAGTGTTCCGTGCACCATCATAGAGAATGCCTGCATGTCGCTGCCAAGGTCACCCTAGAAGAATGTCGCAGTGCGCCAATGAGGTGACCAAGCAGGTGACATGGTACTGTAGTGGCCCAAACTGTAGATGTACTCGAACAACTGCAGTGGCCTCTTCTCGAGCTGTGGGTCCAAAACCTCGCACGTGAATCTTCTTGAAAAGCTGCTTCTGTGGAAGGTTGTGTGCTCGAACAAATTCAGCAGATATAAAATTTGCTTCTGCCCCAGTATCAACAATTGCATGAACATCAATAGGGTCGGAGCCGTGCAGGAGAGTACCCTTCTGTCTGAAGAGAGGAGCTTTATCAACTAGTCTATTCGAAAAGGATGAAAGGCTAGCTGAATGAGCTTCTACATCCTCATCTTCATCATCGACAATATCATCGTCCTCGAGCGGATAAGGATATAAATGAGATTCATCTTCGCTCTTCTCTGTCGGCTGCTTCTCTGCTACGTTCACAGAACGAGTCCTGTTGGGACACTTGTTAGAATAGTGACCCTTCTCG
This sequence comes from Macadamia integrifolia, assembly GCF_013358625.1. Lineage (NCBI taxonomy): Eukaryota > Viridiplantae > Streptophyta > Magnoliopsida > Proteales > Proteaceae > Macadamia > Macadamia integrifolia. The sequence goes on along the minus strand of NC_056565.1, from coordinate 1,257,234 downwards.
CCACAACTATGGCATATGATATTCTTCACCCCAACACTATCCTTGTTGAACTCTGACCTTTTCTCTTCAACTCTGCGAGCTTCAGGCTTCTTTTCCTCCATACGCGGTGGAGGTCTATAAACTGAAGAAGTCTTGAGCATACCCTTCCAATAAATGGACTTCTCTTCAGCTGTCTTGGCATGTGCCGCTGCCACATCAACAGACCTGAAATCAGTGTTAGCCAACTCAAGTCGAATCTCAGTACTTAACCCACTGATATATCGCATCACCCGTTGTTGGTCTGTTTCCTGAAGTCGACATCTTGAAGACAGTTTGTGGAATTCGAGGGTGTATGAATCTACATCTTTGTTCCCTTGTTGCAAGTTAAGTAATTTATGGAACATTACCTTTTCATAATTAAGAGGAACAAATTTTTCAGTCAGGATTTGCTTCATGACCTCCCAATTGGTAACGGGTCCAAGTCTTCTGACAAACCTTGCATGTAGTACATCATCCCACCATGAACATGCATACCCAATAAACTTGGTGATGATGAGTTCACACTTCTTCACGTCTGGAAGAGACTTATACGCAAAAATTCTCTCCACTTTGGTAAGCCAGTCAAGAAATTCCTCAGGTCCTTTTTCACCACTGAACTCGGGAACCTCCACTTTGATGCCATAATCTCTGTCAAAAAATTGCCGAGTAACATCTTGGGGAACAACTGGATCAAGTTGCTGCCTCTGAGGTGTATCTTCGATCCGTAAAGTGTTGAGCTGAGGAGGTAATGTAAAGGGTCCTTCTTCAGCTCGCTTGTCGGACCTCTTTATAAAGGCAATCATCTCTTCCATAAACTTATCAAACTTGGCTTCAGTCCTCTCAAGCCTAGCATCAGTATTCTGTTGGTTCTCGGCTAACTCACGATACAATTTGTGCAACTCAGCATTGGTGATGTGACTTGCCATGGTTAGAAAATTGCAGGAAAATTTGCTCTGATACCACTTAATGTAGAACTAGGATTGACAAGTCAATCTAGTCCCAATGTTGCAGGATACTCTGTAAGAACTTGAGCAGATCAATAACACTTTGTGTAGTTGAGAGAAGAAGAAGATGAGTTAAGGAAGAGGACCTCTTGTGCTTCACACCGCTGAAAGTCAATTGGATCAAACACTAATTCCATCAGCCTTGATCAAACACAAGACAAATCTCCATGTAGAAGACAATAGCAACAACCATTAATTTTTTTATCAAAATCATCTAGGCCTTTAGGAGCCTCCTCTTCTTTATTTATAATGTTAATGGGGGAGGGAATTACAAAATAGAAGGTTCCTCAAAAAGGAAACCAAATATTCTCCTAATACAATAGCTACTAAAAACTGAAATTAGAAACTAGTTGAAAAAGGAAACTAACTACTAAGGACTTGACTCAATTAATAACTTGACTCATAAGGAAACAAATATAACTCAAATCAAGCCCAACTAGAAAGGAAACTAATGAAAATGGAAACTAACTAGTAATCCCGTACTCAATCTTAGAGCCCCATTTTTAGACCCATAAAAGTGGTCTATTATACTCAAAACACATGGGATCAAAAGCCTAACATGTATGGAACCCAACCCTAGGCTTATTCCTAATAAAACAAGTCTATTTTGGTAATTAATCTGCATCAAGAAGAGATAGATTTCAGCGGCGCCGAGGCTTGGTCTTCCCATTCCGATGCCGGAAGGGTGATCTCCAACACTAGATCTACATTTAGAGGTGAGCAAAGTGTGGGTTCCTTAAACCTTCACCATACCCGAGTAAAACCCTTGATTTGGATAGGGTTTCTTGAGATCTTGTAAATCCCCTTTGAAATGATGAATCTAAGGTTTAATAGATGATTTATGTGTTGATCTTGAAGGTTTTGAAGAAGTATTTACAAGGTTGGGGAAGCATTGTAGATTTGAAGTGATTTTGAGATTTTGAAGGTGTTCTTGAGCAAAGAAGGTAAGATGGCTTCCCATCACTTAAATCTAACCTAGATCTAGGTTAAAACCATCATATAAGACCTTGAAAGTGTGAAGAATGGGTTTGGAAAAGCCCCATTTGAATCCCCAAAGAATGGAGGAAGTTGGGAAGAAACAGCAGGTTTCCCGCCAAGACCGGTGGGCCATCTGGCCCGCCTGTGGGCACCCGCCTAAGAGGGCAAGGCCCTCGGGCATAACCGGCGGGCCACCCTGCTCGCCGGTTTTAGCAGACCCCCTGGCCCAACCGGCGAGCCAGACCGGCGGGCCAACCTACCCGCCAGTCTAGACCGGTAGGTCTGACAGGTGGGCTGTCTGACCCACCCGAGAGGCTCCGAATGTGATTTTCTCGTCCGATTGGACCCAAATCGGACGTGACCTTTTAGGATTCCAAATATGATCGTGTCATTGGATCGTGTTAATCTTGATTCCAAAATGGTGAAATACTAACCCCGCTCACTCATGGTAGGTTCACCAAATCCTACGCTTCTCGCACCGGATCTCACCCGTACCGAACGGGAGTCCTTGCACACTACAGGTAAGCGGGGAGAGGACGTTTTGCCTTGTTTTAAGGCATTGTTTGGCATTCATTTAATTGTATCTAGTCTAGTCATGCCATCATGAAAATGCTATGTAGATTAGTTCATCCTCATATTGTTATGCATGGGTGTTATGTTTACTTTTCAAATGCTAAGTGATGAGATACTTATGTGATGAATGTTGACATCATTGTGCATAATGCATTAATAGACTTGATGCCATAGTCGGCTTGGAAACGAGTGCATTGGTGGCCCGTGGTATGGGACGTGGTGGCACTATGGAATCGTACTATTGTCATATAGGAGCATGCGGTTTAGGATTTTCACCATCCCGTGCTACGACCCTTCCCAACAGGGGTTAAGGTGTTAGGTTACCATTTGGGGGGAAGCAGTGGTCGCGTTTGTCGGGTCACTGTGGCTGTTAGACATAACGCCCGGCGGGTCATTAAGACAGTCGGCAACCCCGGTGGTATATTCAAGAGGGCCAATCGTACTGCTTTTAAATTGCTGGAGTCAGCACCTTTAATTTCAGTCATTTACTTTTCTGTTGAGAGCCGGTGGTCGGCATGTTTTTACTTTTTCGAGTACTCACGGTGGGCCTTCTCCTACAGTCCTATGGGCGTATCGCGGGATGGAGTTCGCGGCTCGTACCCGGAGTATACGCGCACTATGGCTGTAGTAGCACTAAACCAAAGACTTAGTAATGTTGCTTAGGTGGATGTGAATTAAAATGTATTGCATAGCATGTAGTGCATATGATTGTGTTTTGTTGTGT
>NC_056565.1:1210114-1253533 GCF_013358625.1 Macadamia integrifolia | reverse complement strand
CCCCCCCCCCCCCTTTCCCTCTTTTCTTGGTAAATTGGAAAGGGGTAAAATTTTTATCTTTTGAATCCCATATCTTAGGAAATGACATAATTGGTTTGGTTTTAGCACTTCAGTTGTGTTAGTTTGGCGCCAATATTTTACCATTCCATATTTCATGGTGAACTTTCAATTTTCGTAACTAAACAATTCCTTTGCAGTTCAATTCTCAAAACTCAACCTTACTATCTCAAGTTGGATTGGGCCTTGGAGTTCAGGCTCCGGGTCTCAACACTGTTACATCTAACTCTCTACAGCAGTCAAATTCTATCCAGCAACAATCTGCTCAGCATGCTTTGAACTTGCCTGCACCAAAAGATTTGGGTATATTCATACATTTTCACTTGTAATCTGCATTTTTCATTTGCTTGAAAATATGAGGAAGTATAGAAATGTTACTTTCATGATACATATGTTGGCCATGTGAAAGTTGAGGACCAGCAGCAACAGCAGAGTTCATCTGAAGATGTGGTTGTTGAACCAGTTACTAGTTCTGGGCTTAACAGGAATCTCTTGAATGAGGATGACATGAAGGCTACATATTCAGTAGATTCAGCTGTATGTTAAATGTTTAGTGGCTTTGTTTTCTACTATGAGCATTTTTAACTTTCCTCATCCCTTTTCAACTTCTTGTTATGCCTGTTGATTCATAATGATTCACATGTTTGAATTCTTGCTGATTCTGATTGGTTTTCTATAATTTTGGTTTGCTTTAAAATGAGAGCCTGGGAGGATTGTTGGTTTCTATTTGGCAATTTGGTCTGCTTTAAAGGAACCCCAAGGGGTTAGTGCAGTTGGCTTGGAGGGGACACGGTACTCCGCCTTAGGAAGCGAGGTCCTGTGATCAAACCTTCGCCGCTGCCCCTAATTTGTTGGGACCATTGCACGAGAGTTTCCGTCTCGAACTGACCCGGTCATGTGTAAGCGGTATCACAGTGACCGTAGGGACTAGTCGAGTCAAAGATCTGGACACCCTGGGTATCAAAAAAAAAGGTTTGCTTTAAAGGGTTTTGACATCACTGTCAACTGTGGGTTTTGTTGGTGCATCTTATCCAGAGTACTCGAGCACCTTCATCATCACATTGTTATGGGCCCATTCAGTAGTGAAATAACAAAATATCAGGAATAATGGCAATTCTGTAAATAACTTGAAGTTTCTAATAAGGGGTGGCAGAATCGTAATTCCAAGAACTTCCACTTAGAAGTAGCAAAGTAACAAGATGGGTTAAAGGGTATTCTTGGAATCAAAGTTAAAATAAGGACATAAGGTATTCAAGGGCTAAGGTAGGGGTATTATGGGAAAACAGAAAATAATGTTAAAACACAACTCACGATTGAAAGTCATCTTCAACCTTGGAAATCCCTAGAGAGTTGCCTCTATTCCAAGTGAAGGATCTCACTGGTCAGGCCTAGGATTGGGCTGAAATTGCAAGTGTACGTTCATACCTTCCAGCTCTGTCAAACCCACCAAACTAAACCCGAAAGATAAGGTACTATGTTCAGATTGGGCGGCAGGTACAGATCTGATTAGGGTTGCAGACTCATCTCTCACAGCAGGGATCACTTTGAGGCCTGAGATTCAAGGGTTAGAGTCGCTCCTCAATGATGAACTAACTCCCAAAAGTTTATGAAGAAAGAAGATGAGATGAGGGAGATCCATCTATTCCTATGGGTCACCAAAATCCACTTTGAAACAGGGCAGCAGGAAATATCATGATACACTCCAGCAAAAACAATGAAGAAGTAGCCACTGATTGATGGGGAAGGAGGAGGAGAGATTTCAGAGGGATATGCAAGCCTCGTGGCAGCCATGATCTCAGCCATCAAATCAGTCATTCAATTCTTCAATTCCAAAACTGAAATCTCCTTCTAAGTTACATGAATATAAAGGCAGTCAAAGTGTAACAATGGAAACTAATTAATTTGGAAACTAACCTAAATTAGAAACTGAAATCTAAATAAAATTGAAACCCTCTACTAACTTGACCACACCCTACACTAACAATAACAGAAACAAATTAATGTACTAAATTAATCCCAAATCTTCCCATGCCCAACTGCATCACCTTACAACATAACACCCACCCCAAAATAATGTTCTAGTTTGTTAGACTCTACAAACTTTAACAACCTTTTCTTTCTACACACGTTGGGAATCTTGCCAGTTCTATTGTTTGGAGCCCCCTTGCATCCAATTGGATATCCTTTTTTTTTTTTTTTTTTTTTTTGGGGGGGGGACTTTGGATGGTCTACGGGATCAAAATCCTTATGATTGATAATCTGATCTCTAGGGGATTGCGTATAGCAGACAAAAGTCTTCTTTGCAGGAAAAATGAGGAGAATACGTATATGTGCATGCATTCGATCTTTAATTTTTCAATATAGTTTGGATGTCACAAGCTTAGTGACCGAATCCTTCTCATGGGAATGATGTTCGTGCTCTTAACTCCTTAATTTATGGTCTGAGATTGAGAGAGCGTACAATCATTCAATTTAAAATTAAGAATATGCCCTAAAGAAAACCACTGTATGGGATGAGACTATGCTTGAGGTAAACTGAAGTATTGACATAGTTGGACAATTCTGAACTCAAAATCCTTTTAGATCCAACATCAAGGGTTCCAAATATCCTAATAGTCGAAAGCGTGCAAGACAATTACCTGCTTTTCCTTTTGAGTTCAGAGTTGGAAGAGTTCAAAGGGCTCAGATTCCCCCTTTTCTGATTGCTGGGCAGTCTATTTGCTGATGAAAATTTTCCTTTGTTTTTATGTTGATCATCTTATCTCAATAATATTTCTTGCTTTTAAACCCATTAGTTCTACCTTACGGTTCCAAATTTCCAATGTATTAGCTCTGATTTAATCATGTCTATGGACTGTTTGAAGTAAATCTAGAGAACCTTACATCACATATCATCTGTAACGTAATTTTTGACAAGTGTCTAAACACAGAGCTGACTAATGTTATTTCGTATGGAATACAGTTACCTTTATAAATGGTTATTGCTTTTTGTGTTATATGTGACCAATAATTTGTGAAGATTCTACACTCGCTATTTCAAATGTTGTAAGTTCTTTTTTCCTAAAAAATCATTTATAATTGTGTACTGCAGGCGGCTGGTTCTGGTTCTGGTTCTTTGATTGAACCCGTCCAAGTGCCTAGAGATATTGATCTCTCCCCTGGTCAACCTTTACAGTCCAATCGGCCCTCAGTCAGCTTAGGTGTCATTGGTCGAAGAAGTGTTTCTGACCTTGGGCCATTGGTGATAACCTCAGTGGGTCAACTGCAAACTCTGGAGGAATACATGACCATTTATACAATCTGCAGATGCTCGAGTCTGCTTACTACAAGCTTCCCCAACCCAAAGATTCAGAACGTCCAAAGAATTATATTCCTGTATGATAGATTCATTTTGATTGTTTGTTTTGCTGCATAATTTGACTGATAGATAGAACATGATGTGAGTCTACACTTAATATTTTTGTGCCGACAGAGACACCCTGCAGTGACCCCTCTGAGCTATTCTCAGGTGCAGGCACCCATTGTCAATAATCCCACCTTCTGGGAGCGACTGGGTATTGATACATTAGGAACTGAGGCTATGTTCTTTGCATTTTACTATCAACAGGTATTCATTCTTCTATTCTTTTAGTTTTTCATCTCTAAGAAAGACACTTCATTGTCTGAAATATGGTCATGTTGCACACTCATATTCCCGTCACATGCAGAGATTTCTACTTAGACAAATGTGTTCCCCGGCTAATGGCAATTCATTGAAGAGAGCTGAGAGATAAACACCTCAGAATAAAGCACAAGGCTTACTAAGTTTACTTAAATTTATTAACCTATATATTTTGTTTCTATAAAGCATATTATATGATTGTGTGAGTTTGGTGAATTCCCTATATCTAAGCATTAATCATATTCCATTTATAAATTGCATGCCCCATTTTATTTTGTGCACTTGTGGTGAGTCAGTGGTTGATGTCTACCGATTGATTGACTACACTCCGGACACTTGGTGTACATGACATAAATGGGAATGGGGGTGACACTCAATAGGGTTTCCACTGCCTGTTTAGAGAGGACATCCAAGAGAGAGTTGTTTTTTTTTTTTTTTTGGTAGAATAAGAGAGTTTTCAGATTTTGATTGGTCAAATTCCAGGGCCCGGTAGTTGTTTTTGTAAATTTTTTGAAAAAAAAAAATTATTTTATTATTACTATGTTACATAAATGTTATTTGAAAAGTGTTCAAATGCTTTTTGTCCAATCACTGGTCTTGACCCTCCCGTATTGATGAGCAATGGGTTAGGTTTATGGCGGTGATTTTATTCCATGCGGTTCATTTTGGAAGTTAGTAATGGAGAAAGGGGATTTTCAGGTTGCAGATATTGTAGTTTCATCTTTTGAATAACTTTGATGCAATTAAGGATAACTTAAAGGCTACCTTTTAGGATCACACACACTTTGCATGATCTTGTTCGTTAGATTGTAATCTCTATACTTAGTTCTTTTATAAAAGAGAAGCTATGGCTGAAACCCTATTGTCATTGCTCTTTTCCTTTATTTACAATATGATGCTTGTGGTTACATTATCTTAGATATTTTCTTAAGTTGAAGACATGTGCAGAATACTTATCAGCAATACTTGGCTGCGAAAGAGTTGAAAAAGCAATCATGGAGATACCACAGGAAATATAACACCTGGTTTCAACGGCATGAGGAACCAAAAGTTACAACTGATGAATTTGAACAAGGGACATATGTGTACTTTGATTTTCACATAGCCAGTGATGACTTACAGCATGGATGGTACGTGTTATATATATATATATATATATATATATATTGCCCCCCTATTCAGATTGCTTGATCTCTTATCTCTTATACGGTGAATTTTTGCCGTTGATCTGTGTTTTGAGTTGTGTATATACAAAGTGAGCATTTGTTGTGTACGTACAAATTGAGTATTTGTTTGTGTATCTGTGCTGTGTCTGAAAGTTGCTCTACTCTTTGGCATGCTTTTCTGCTGATGCAAGTATATGCCTACACAGATACGTCTACACATTGGGGTGAGCCTCCAGGTGTAACTGAAAGAAAGGCCTTGAAGTGCAGTTTTAGAGCTCAGATCACTGCAAGGCTATCTACCTTAAAGTGGAAGGGGCAAGTGAGGTGCATGTTTCGTGCCTTTAGGCCTGCCTTACATGTTGGTGCATATCCAGAGCAAGGCAAGCTTGGGGGTTTATCCATCCTCAAGCTTAGCACAGAATACCTATCACAATTCCTAGAGGGTATAGAATGGGTTAAAAGAGACCTACAATGGGATACTTCGTATTACTTCTTTATTTTCACAAGTTTTTCATAGCAGAGTAGGGGATAAGTATGTTGTCTAAGGTGCTGGACATCCTGTATGACAGATTCACTTCATATTTGAAGATTGATGGTTGAGTGATATTCTTTGAAGTTGTCGGTTGGTTTATTAGTAGGAGGAGATTATATTGGAGTGTAGAGGGGATTCGTGTAATGATATGTGGGGTGAGTTGATGGGTATAAACAATTCATTTCCATTACGCTAAGTTGGAGTTATGGAAATCAATCTTGGAAACAATATGTTTAAGATAAGTAGCTCTAAGATGGAGTATATGATGTGTAACTTTAGTAACACTATGATGGATAACAATATGGTGAAAATTGAGAAGAGAGAGATATTGCAAAGTGATTGTTTTAGGTATCTGGGGTCAACCATAAATAAAGAAGGCGACATAGAGGATGATGTTTCACAGATAATCAAAGTGGGATGGATGAAGTGGAGAGGTGCGTCTAGAGTGTTGTGTGACCGACATTTTCCCTTAAAGCTTAAAGGAAAATTTTGTAGGACTGTAGAACAACCGGCTACGATTTATGGGGCAGAACTAATGTAGGCTAGGGTAGGGGTCTAACCAAGTCTCATTTTGCAGGAAATTTTAAACCAAAGAACAACCAAATAACCTCCACAACAGTCCACAACAGACTAGTATTAAACTGATATAGCAAGGTATAATTCTGACAGATGAAAATCAACAGTTCAAGAATTATGTAATGAACTAACAGCCAAGGACTACTGTCGCAAACCACCAAATTAAAAGGCCAAACACTAGGTTATATAGTCAGCAGGTTCTAGCAAGAACAAAACAGAAATCAGAATTCAAATATGGGCAGAACTCCTAATCGGCCAGACTTGAAGAACAGTCCACATCAGCTGAACCAGTGGTCTGATTGACCCAAGAATTGGATCCAGTCCCCTTCTGGGTGAGACTAACCTTCGACCAAAATTATTAGGCCATCGGATGGCCAGAACTTCCACAACAGCTAGGCTGACAATAGATAAAATAGTGAATCTTAACCCAGAAATTCTGCAAACAGATTAGAGCACTTACCTAACTGGATGAATGATATTAGAAACAATAAGAAAACTAGAAAATATGAAGATCCACTCGGACTTCTCGCCGCAGAGTGTCAACTAGATCAGACACCAGTCCCTAGACTGTGATCAGACACAGTAATCCCAGCAGAGACATAGCAGCAAGCTTCTTTTTTCATTCATAAATCATTCCGAGGCTTAATGGGAGCTCTCTTCTTTATTTATAATAATGATGGGGTTACATAAAATAGAAACTAACTTTTGTTTCCAAAAACTGAAGTAGAAACTTACAAAATAGAAGGTCCTCTGGTTACTAAAACTGGAAATAGAAACGACGAATTGAAAGTACTGAAATTAGGAACTAAATAAACTAGATTTAGAAACTAAATAACCCCATCAATCCCCAACTAAAAAGAAAACTAATAAAAAATAGAAACTAACTAGTAATCCCGTACTCAATCTTAGAGCCCCTCTTTTAGACCCATAAAAGTGGTTCAATACACTCAAAACACATGGGATCAAAGGCCCAACATGTATGAACCCCAACCCTAGGCTTATTCCTAATAAAATAAGCATTTTTTTGGTGATTAATCTATATCAAGAACTTTGGGCAGTTAAGAAATGTCATATAGATAAGCTATGTGTAGCAGAGATGAGGATGTTAAGATAGATGTGCGGCGAAACAATGAAGGATAAAGTAAAGAATGAAGATGGTTTTAAGTATCTCCGATACCGATACGATACCCTCCGATACGTATCTTAAATTTAGCCGACGGATACGATACACATCGATACGATACATGAAATTTTTAAAATCCTTTCGTATTGATATATATCTTACAATACATACCGATATGCATTAATACACCACCAATACACATCGATACGATACGATACGATATGCCTCGATACGACTATGAAAATTATAAAATTGAGGTAAAATGTACGTTTCGGTATGTATTGGTACGTATCGATGGGTATCGATATGTATCGATCGGTACGTATCGGTATATATTGGCACGTATCGGTGAGTATCGATATATATCGGTACGTATCGGTGAGTATCAATACGTATCGTTATGTATCGGTCAGATAATTGCCAAGATGGTAATTTTTCAGAAAACACGATTTTTTGAAGGGTTTTTGTTCCAAAGTTGCTGTCAGCCATATTTCTCTTTAACTAAAGTGGAAATCAAAGTTGGGAATACGGATTTTACATTTATGGGACAACTGCAAACCTTGAATTCTTAGTACGATACCCTCAATTTAGTGTTTATGCATAATACATGTTATCAATAGCTTTTTTTAACAAACTCTTTATGCAAAAATGTTTAAAAAAATGTTTCCTATCCATTTATGTGTGTATCTTTAGCGTATCTTAGTGTATCTTTGATATGATACGATACTCTCCGATACGTATCTTAATTTTGACCGATCAATACGGCGATCGATACCGATACTTTAATCCTTGAAAATGAATATATTAGAGTTGAATTGGGAGTTGCCTTAATCAATGATAAGCTCCAAGGAAGTTGTTTGAGATTGTATGGCCATGTTCAACGAAAGCTTGGAGATGTACCAATAAGGAGGAGTGTCTGATTCAGATTGAAGAAGCTAAGAGAACTAGAGGCAGGCATAAAATGACCATAGGAGAAGTAGTGAGGAAAGACATGCATAGTTTAGGCCTTGTCCCCAGTATGACCTCTGATAGAGCCAATTGGAGGGCAAGGATACATGCAGTCGGCCCCACTTAGATTTTTTTTTTTTTTTTTTTTACTTGTTGGTGTTGTGTTATTTTCCTTTTACTTTCACTTTTTCTACCTGGTCTTTGCACGGATCCATGTAGCCGACCCCATTAAGTTTGGATAAGCCTGATTTTGTTGTTGTCTCTAGGGATTTTGTTAGTGTAAGACTGCAATCATGACATGCTTTCTTATTTACTCACTCAGTTGCTGTGTGTTTGCAATTACGAATTAACTTCTTTAATCTTACTTTTGGACAAATGGCATTTTTATTTATTTTTTATTCATAGCTGAAAGTGTATTCTTAAAATGGGGGCAAATAGATGCACTTTAAAGTTTTAAAATGTATGCACTTTTTGGCTCTCAATTTACTTGTCTGCATGCTCTACTAATAAACAGGTGCCAGAGGATCAAGACTGAGTTCACTTTTGAGTACAGTTAGCTTGAAGATAAACTTGTTGTATAGAAAAAGTGCAGACGATGAGAACCGTGATAATCCAGTCAAATTGTTTGGTATGTATGATGTTATGCATGGTTTTAAGTATCGGTGCGTATCGTGTCGTATCGGTAGGCATCGGCACGATACATACCGATACGATACTTGAAAATTTTAAAACCCTTATGTATCGATACGTATCCTACGATACGCACCGATACTCTATGAAAATTTTAAAATTGAAGTGAAATGTACGTATCGGTATGTATCGGTACGTATCGGTATGTATCGGTGCATATCGGTATGTATCGACCGATACACACCGATACGTACCGATACAGTCATAAAATGGCCAAAATAGGTAATTTTTTGAGGTGTTTTTGTTCCAAAGTTGCTACCAACCATTTTTCTCTCTAACTAAAGTGGAAATCAATGTTGGGAATAAGGATTTTACATTTATGGGACAATTACAAACCTTGGATTCTTAGTGCGATACTCTCAATTTACTGTTTATGCATAATACATGTTATATATAACTTTTTTTAACTATTTTTTTATGCAAAAGTATATAAAAAAGTGTTTCCTATTCATTTATGTGCGTATCTTTAGCGTATCTTAGCGTATCTCCGATACGATACGATACGATACCCTCTGATACGTATCTTAATTTTGACCGACCGATACCGATACTTTAATCCTTGATGCCATGTATGCCACTCCTCCTTAAAGTTTATTAAAATTAGAACCTCTGTAGTGCTACATTATAGGTTCTGCCAAATAGTTATTGTAAATTGCTCTTGATGAGGTTTGTGGGAAAGCAGCATAATTTCAGTAACTCATTTCTTGTGAATAACAGGTGTTATTTTTAAGTATTGGGGAGAATCATTTAGCATTTCTTCTCTCTTTTTTTTTTTCACCTTTCAAATTCTTGACCAATGCGATGTCTCTATGATCTACCATCTGTATAACTCTGCTGAATAACAGATTCTCTGGCCTTTTCTCTATGCATTATTAAGGAGTAGCTACAAACCCTGTGTCATGGCCCTCGTAATTCATCTTCTGTGTCTAAGTTTTGACCATCTCCATTTTGTTCTCTAATAAATGTTTTAGCAAAACATTAAAGGCCAAAAGGTTAGGACCGACTATTAACTCACCTCTCCCAGCATCCCAATTAGGCAGGACCTGCATTGTTTATTGCCCCTTTTTTTATTCAAAATCCCCAACCCCCCAGCCCCAAAAAAAAGTTTTTTTTTTTCTTTCCCGGATTTAGTTTCTACATAGTATGGTGTGGTCATATGTGACTTTCTGCCTGGTCATTGGATGATCACCAATCTACCGCATGTGATTTCCCCATTCACATTAATATATAATTCCTTTCAACATTTGGTGGGATATTGTAAACTTATTATAGATGATGTCTAGATTTTTTGCAGGTAATCACGAAACCATCTTAAAAAAACTGATTCGTTCACTTAATGAAATGACTCGGTAATCCACAATCCACCAGTACTGCATCAACTTAGATATTGTTGATGAATTGTAGCATTTCCAATGTGACTTGTAGTTAAATTTCCAATTTTCAATAATAAAGTAGTGCATTTATTCTTTATTTCCTTTCAAAATTTAGAGTAGTTCGTATTATTTTCGGACATGAAAACCTAGGAATTCAACTTGCACATAGTCATATCTTCTAAAGAGTCCCATCTTTGGTTTCCATTGAATAGGGGAATCCCTAAGGTATCATTCGGGGAAAAAAAAATCATTGTATTTTGAAGCATTTGCTTCTTCATGATTTGACCTTAGCCTTTTGTTCTCTTGCACCTCGAATGATCAAGATTCTCCACCATTCAGAAATAGTTGATTTGTGATGGCTTACTCCATCGGTAACAATTACAAACTCTTATGGTAATCTTTGGCTGCGCCCCTCTCCTTGAGCCTTTCTTTTCAATTTGTAAGTGGAATATGTTGTTGGGTATGAGTACTTCCATTATCATCAGGATCCTTCAACGTTGTAGATCTACATTCAAGGCTTCTGGTTTTGAAAGACTATTGATTAAATAGGTGTAGAATATGACATTGATTCCAAGGTGTATGTTCAAAGATCAAACAAACTGTTTATTGGCTTGCCAGAATTGTTCCTTTGATAAGCACTGAGAAGCAAGGATGGCGGATTGTCTTGATGACTAAGACCTTAACTCTGGGTCTGAGCATGGATATCCATTACCATGAGGTGAGATTAGTTCCTGGGTCTGAGCTTAGATACCCATTACCATGAGCTTAGGTGACCTGACCCTTCAGGTGGCAAGGTCTCTTCGGCTGTCAATAATGTGGTTGGGATGAGATGCAGAGGCCAAGCTTGACCCTACTGTGTGTATGTGTGTGTATAACAGCTTGGTTGTTTCAACTCTTTCAAAGCCTTGCGGTCAGCATGGGCCCTAAGGGAGGCCTATATTTTTGCAACCAGCCCTAAACCTAAAATAAAATTTGAAGGCCATGGAAAAAAAGTGTCGGTATGTGATGGGGGACATTAATGTTCTCAATGCCTTGTGTTAATGAATTTTTCTCCCATTTGATATTAAAAAAAAAAAAATCCAGAAGGGGCGTTATTTTGTTCATATCAGAGCAAGCAGGTTTAGTTTACAGTATTATCACCACTGCTAATGGGAAGATGAAGAAGAGAAAATCCCTTCCACTGCTGCTTATACGGTACAAATTGGGAAACTTTAAACGAAAATGTATGTTCTCAAAAAAGAATTTTTCTTTAAATAATTCACTTGCCTTCTTAGACTGAAATTCTGACCATATTATAGTTTGAAAAAAAGATAGTGACACCAAATGGATTTCTGTAACACGTTTTTTTTTTCCACACGCGCGAAGTAGCTGCCTGAGCAGAGCAGGTAAACAAAGTGGTGAATTAAGGGCCCGTTTGATAATGTTTCTGTTGTTTCTGTTTCAAGAAACGACAGAAACAGAATTTTGGGTGTTTGATAAACCTTGTTTCTTGAAACGTTTATCTGTCTCTTCTTCTGCAAATAGGAAACCGACCCCTTTAGACTCCATTTCCAATTGACCCCCTGGTTTGTAAAATCCAGTTTTGATAATGAGTGTGCCAGTGCCCCAGTTGCAGTGGATTGAACAAAAAACTGAATCATCCTCTTCGGTTGGATCATTGAGTGCCAAGTGATCAAGCTCTTCCTCTCCATCTTGTTAAAAATGTGTAGTGCACCTTCCATGCATCCACATTTGGCATACATGTCAATCAGCGCATTGCAGAGTGAAACCATCCATCCGAAATCATTCTCGTCGGTGTAACGGTGAATGCCAATCCCTGCTTCCAAGTCTCCCAAGTGAGTGCAGGATGAGATGACGCTCACCATGGTGACCTCGTCTGGTCTCACCCCAGATTCCCTCATTTGTCCAAACAATTCTAGGGCCTCCATAGACCGCTTCGATTGGGTATAACCAGAGATCATCGCAGTCCAGGAAACCACACCTCGCTTCGGCATTTGATTGAAAAGGAGCCGTGCAGCATCCAAATCACGGGCTTTCACATGCGCCAGCTTGGTCTTTCCCCTGCCCATGATACCCTCTCCCAGCCCTAAAATGGATGTTCATACGGAAGGGCAACAGAGAATTCATAGAACCATCAACCTCCACATAAACATTCCCTCCTCTCCCTCCATCTCCACCTGACGGCCCACCCAACGGCACATACTTCTCGTGCCGAAAGGCAACAACACCGTTTTTGCCATCTCCAGCCTTCACGTAGATTTTCGCCCAATCGAAACATCTCATCACCGTCGGTACTCCTTTCTCTTTCTCTTCCCCTTCTAAATCCTCTTCACCGTCCAAGAAGCAGAATTGTCATCGTTATCAGAAGTAGAATTTTCGTACAATAACTCAAATTCTCTGTAATCAAACCCCAAGTTCGCATCTACAACCTCTTCATCGCTCCCTGAATCATCCATACCACCGTCATTTTCATGAATCGAACTCTTCTTCTCCGCATTCTCCGCATTCTTCACAGACCCAAAATCAAATAGCTTAAATTCGCTTGAGACTAAATTCGAAGACTGGACCAAATCATCAACGAAGTCTTCCTTCGGGGGAAGACGAGTATAAGTGGTAGCTTCTCCTCCACCGGAGAACTCAACGGGTGAAGTCGGTAGCGGTGGCAATCCATCGCAGCCAGTTCGAAGTTTGAGCTTGGGATTTCGGTTTCGAGGGAGATTTCTTGGGATTCTTTTACGATTGTTTCGAGTGCTCGCGCGAGATTGGGCTGGATGTAGAGTCCGAAGAGCAACACATGTGGACAAAGAGGCCATTCGTGCACACTTTCAGTTTCAGCTCTCAGCCATAGAAACTAGAGCATTGCCGGTCGGTGAGATGTTGGAGACGGTGGTGATGGTAGTGATGCCAAACTCCGTCTTCAATATCGAATTTTTGTGCCCCATTTTTGTTTCAAGAAACAAGCGAAACAAGTAAAACTTGTTTCGTCATTCATGTTTCTTAAAGCATAAATTGCTATAAATTTCAATTTATGTTTCAAGAAACAAGTGGAACAGAACACTTTTACCAAACGGTATTTATGCCATTTCTTTGTTTCTGAGAACAAAAAAACACAGAAACACATTTCTGGTTACATTATCAAATGGGCCCTAAATGTTATATCTCCGGATTGCTTTTATTAAAGATGGCAAGCATGGTATCCACTAAGGTGGAATCAGCTGGCTCAGATTGCCCAAGCCCATAAGCTCATGCCATAAGCTTGCATACTTCATGGTCAAACAACCCATTAGCCCATGGTGTCTTTATTATTTGTTATTATTTATTGGGGGAAGGTTTCCGAGGAATCTCCCTATTCACACCAATGGCAAGATGTGGGATCGTATCATCAATAAAAGATCACAATTGCCGGAAAGAAGAGAGAGCGAGAGAGAGAAACCCTTTGAGAATGTCTACGTTCAATGGACGGTGAGGGAATCTTTTTGCTTACTTTTTTTTTAATTTGTCAAGTTAATAAACAAAAAAGGAAAAAAAAGCTCAATAATCACTGCTTCCTAACCCTTTTGACATTGACAAATTGGTTTTGAATGGGTCAGTCTGATCAAGATTCAAGAACCGGGTTGGAAATGCACGAAACCCATAAAGCTGGCGAAGTGTACAATAAGGTTTTAAAATGAAAGAACTCTTTTTTTTTTGTTGGTAAAGATTATAAAAGAACATTCAGCCATTAGAAAAGGACAAGTTGTGATCAACCAGTAAACTTGCACCATAAGGGAAACATTCAAGCAAAAAAATATATATATATATATATATATATATAAAGCTAAGCTCTTTAAATTAATGAAACTTAAGGTCAAAACTTAGGGACCATTTGATAACGTAACCAGAAATGTGTTTCTGCGTTTTTTTGTTCTCAGAAACAAAGAAATGGCATAAATACCGTTTGGTAAAAGTGTTCTGTTCCACTTGTTTCTTGAAACATAAATTGAAATTTATAGCAATTTATGCTTCAAGAAACATGAATGACGAAACAAGTTTTACTTGTTTCGCTCGTTTCTTGAAACAAAAATGGGGCATAAAAATTTGATATTGAAGACGGAGTTTGGCATCACTACCATCACCACCGTCTCCGACATCTCACCGACCGGCAACGCTCTAGTTTCTATGGCTGAGAGCTGAAAATGAAAGTGTGCGCGAATGGCCTCTTTGTCCACATGTATTGCTCTTCGGACTCTACATCCAGCCCAATATCGCGCGAGCACTCGAAACAATCGTAAAAGAATCCCAAGAAATCTCCCTCGAAACCGAAATCCCAAGCTCAAACTTCGAACTGGCTGCGATGGATTGCCACCGCTACCGACTTCACCCGTTGAGTTCTCCGGTGGAGGAGAAGCTACCACTTATACTCGTCTTCCCCCGAAGGAAGACTTCGTTGATGATTTGGTCCAGTCTTCGAATTTAGTCTCAAGCGAATTTAAGCTATTTGATTTTGGGTCTGTGAAGAATGCGGAGAAGAAGAGTTCGATTCATGAAAATGACGGTGGTATGGATGATTCAGGGAGCGATGAAGAGGTTGTAGATGCGAACTTGGGGTTTGATTACAGAGAATTTGAGTTATTGTACGAAAATTCTACTTCTGATAACGATGACAATTCTGCTTCTTGGACGGTGAAGAGGATTTAGAAGGGGAAGAGAAAGAGAAAGGAGTACCGACGGTGATGAGATGTTTCGATTGGGCGAAAATCTACGTGAAGGCTGGAGATGGCAGAAACGGTGTTGTTGCCTTTCGGCACGAGAAGTATGTGCCGTTGGGTGGGCCGTCAGGTGGAGATGGAGGGAGAGGAGGGAATGTTTATGTGGAGGTTGATGGTTCTATGAATTCTCTGTTGCCCTTCCGTATGAACATCCATTTTAGGGCTGGGAGAGGGTATCATGGGCAGGGGAAAGACCAAGCTGGCGCATGTGAAAGCCCGTGATTTGGATGCTGCACGGCTCCTTTTCAATCAAATGCCGAAGCGAGGTGTGGTTTCCTGGACTGCGATGATCTCTGGTTATACCCAATCGAAGCGGTCTATGGAGGCCCTAGAATTGTTTGGACAAATGAGGGAATCTGGGGTGAGACCAGACGAGGTCACCATGGTGAGCGTCATCTCATCCTGCACTCACTTGGGAGACTTGGAAGCAGGGATTGGCATTCACCGTTACACCGACGAGAATGATTTCGGATGGATGGTTTCACTCTGCAATGCGCTAATTGACATGTATGCCAAATGTGGATGCATGGAAGGTGCACTACACATTTTTAACAAGATGGAGAGGAAGAGCTTGATCACTTGGCACTCAATGATCCAACCGAAGAGGATGCTTTAGTTTTTTGTTCAATCCTCTGCAACAGGGACAGTAGCACACTCATTATCAAAACTGGATTTTACAAACCAGGGGATCAATTGGAAATGGAGTCTAAAGGGGTCGGTTTCCTATTTGCAGAAGAAGAGACAGATAAACATTTCAAGAAACAAGGTTTATCAAACACCCAAAATTCTGTTTATGTTCCCAGAAACGGAAATTTCTGTTTATGTCGTTTCTTGAAACAGAAACAGCAGAAACGTTATCAAACGGGCCCTATAGTCGCAATCCATTCAAAAGTCCCCATGACACCAGAAATCCTATAAAAAAATGATTATGCATTAGATGCTTACTTGGAAGGAAGAAAGAGAGAGAGAAAATGGTTTTAAAGCACTTGACAGTTCATATGGGTTTTCTTTTATTTTTTCAATTTAAGTCAAGGGGAGTGGATATACACACATTTTGCATGTAATGGCTTCTCACAAGTCAAACCAATGGGTGCATAGAAGAGAGTCTCACAATTTGAATCAAAGAGTATCCACATACTTAAAAGAGAGGAGAGGGAGCCTGAGAACGAAGTACAAACGGCGACACTATTATATGAAATCTTATTGGTGTGCTCCTCTATTTCACTTGCTACTCCCTTGATATATTAAAAATTTTCCCATGATGTCAAAGTGCAATTTCCTTGTACATGAATTATTATTATTATTATTATTATTAGGGATAAAAAAACGCTACCCTACTGGTGCAAGAAACACTTAGACACAACAAGACGTGGAACATGTTGCCCCCACCCACTATCCATTGAAAATGCTCCAATGCACCCTCTCATTGGCCCACATGTTGGCGTGTGCCTGCCCCAATAGGTTAGCATTCTTTCTCCCTTATTATTATTAGGGGAAAAAGATTACTACTTATGCCCAAATGCAAGGGTGGCAAAAAGATCACCCCGCCCCCTAGTTGGATGCATGTGTGCCTTCCTTGGTTGGTTCCTATGCTAGCGTAATGACCATGTGACCAAGTAGTGATTCCACCACTATTATTATTTTGGTTTTGCTTACACCCAGACACGACGGGAGCAAAAAGATCACACTGTCCTTTGCTCAAAAAATGCTCCCGCATGCCCTCTCATTGGTACCATGTGCTAGTGTTGCCTACATCAGACTGGTAGGGTTCTTTCTTCCTATTATTATTTTTTTTTTTCTCTTGTGCACATACTGTCACATTTCACCTATGGACCCCACATGCTCTCTGTCTATTAGAACAGCTTATTGGATGATTAGATTTTTCCACTCCTTTATTACTAAAAAATTGCACTTTGGCATTGTAGCAATCCCTCTCCCTATAAATGTCTATAAAACATGTTAAAAGTATGGGAAAAGGTTTTTTTTTTTTTNCATACTTCTCGCGCCGAAAGGCAACAACACCGTTTCCGCCATCTCTAGCCTTCACGTAGATTTTCGCCCTATCGAAACATCTCATCACCGCCGGTACTCCTTTCTCTTTCTCTTCCCCTTCTAAATCCTCTTCACCGTCCAAGAAGCAGAATTGTCATCGTTATCAGAAGCAGAATTTTCGTACAGTAACTCAAATTCTCCGTAATCAAACCCCAAGTTCGCATCTACAACCTCTTCATCACTCCCTGAATCATCCATACCACCGTCATTTTCATGAATCGAACTCTTCTTCTCCGTATTCTCCGCATTCTTCACAGACCCAAAATCAGATAGCTTCACTTCGCTTGAGACTAAATTCGAAGACTGGACCAAATCATCAACGAAGTCTTCCTTCGGGGGAAGACGAGTATAAGTGGTAGCTTCTCCTCCACTGGAGAACTCAACGGGTGAAGTCGGTAGCGGTGGCAATCCATCGCAACCAGTTCGAAGTTTGAGCTTGGGATTTCGGTTCCGAGGGAGATTTCTTGGGATTCTTTTACGATTGTTTCGAGTGCTCGCGTGAGATTGGGCTGGATGTAGAGTCCGAAGAGCAACACATGTGGATAGAGAGGCCATTCGCGCACACTTTCAGCTTCAGCTCTCAGCCATAGAAACCAGAGCGTTGCCGGTCGGTGAGATGTCGGAGACGGTGGTGATGGTAGTGATGCCAAACTCCGTCTTCAATATCGAATTTTTGTGCCCCATTTTTGTTTCAAGAAACGAGCGAAACAAGTAAAACTTGTTTCGTCATTCATGTTTCTTGAAGCATCAATTGCTATAAATTTCAATTTATGTTTCAAGAAACAAGTGGAACAGAACACTTTTACCAAACGGTATTTATGCCATTTCTTTGTTTCTGAGAACAAGAAAATACAGAAACACATTTCTGGTTACGTTATCAAACGGGCCCTAAATGTTATATCTCCGGATTGCTTTTATTAAAGATGGCAAGCAGGGTATCCACTAAGGTGGAATCAGCTGGCTCAGATTGCCCAAGCCCATAAGCTCATGCCATAAGCTTGCATACTTCATGGTCAAACAGCCCATTAGCCCATGGTGTCTTTATTATTTGTTATTATTTATTGGGGGAAGGTTTCCGAGGAATCTCCCTATTCACACCAATGGCAATATGTGGGATCGTATCATCAATAAAAGATCACAATTGCCGGAAAGAAGAGAGAGCGAGAGAGAGAAACCCTTTGAGAATGTCTACGTTCAATGGACGGTGAGAGAATCTTTTTGCTTACTTTTTTTTAATTTGTCAAGTTAATAAACAAAAAAGGAAAAAAAAGCTCAATAATCACTGCTTCCTAACCCTTTTGACATTGACAAATTGGTTTTGAATGGGTCAGTCTGATCAAGATTCAAGAACCGGGTTGGAAATGCACGAAACCCATAAAGCTGGCGAAGTGTACAATAAGGTTTTAAAATGAAAGAACTCTTTTTTTTTTGTTGGTAAAGATTATAAAAGAACATTCAGCCATTAGAAAAGGACAAGTTGTGATCAACCAGTAAACTTGCACCATAAGGGAAACATTCAAGCAAAATATATATATATATATATATATAAAGCTAAGCTCTTTAAATTAATGAAACTTAAGGTCAAAACTTAGTCGCAATCCATTCAAAAGTCCCCATGACACCAGAAATCCTATAAAAAAATGATTATGCATTAGATGCTTACTTGGAAGGAAGAAAGAGAGAGAGAAAATGGTTTTAAAGCACTTGACAGTTCATATGGGTTTTCTTTTATTTTTTCAATTTAAGTCAAGGGGAGTGGATTTACACACATTTTGCATGTAATGGCTTCTCACAAGTCAAACCAATGGGTGCATAGAAGAGAGTCTCACAATTTGAATCAAAGAGTATCCACATACTTAAAAGAGAGGAGAGGGAGCCTGAGAACGAAGTACAAACGGCGACACTATTATATGAAATCATTTTAGAGCATCTTATTGGTGTGCTCCTCTATTTCACTTGCTACTCTCTTCATATATTAAAAATTTTCCCATGATGTCAAAGTGCAATTTTCTTGTACATGAATTATTATTATTATTAGGGATAAAAAAACGCTACCCTGCTAGTGCGAGAAACACCTAGACACAACAAGACGTGGAACATGTTGCCCCCCACCCACTATCCATTGAAAATGCTCCAATGCACCCTCCCATTGGTTCACATGTTGGCGTGTGCCTGCCCCAACAGGTTAGCATTCTTTCTCCCTTATTATTATTAGGGAAAAAAGATTACTACTTATGCCCAAATACAAGGGTGGCAAAAAGATCACCCCGCCCCCTAGTTGGATGCATGTGTGTCTTCCTTGGTTGGTCCCTATGCTAGTGCAGTGACCATGTGATCAAATAGTGATTCCACCACTATTATTATTTTGGTTTTGCCTACACCCAGACACGACGGGAGCAAAAAAACCACACTGTCCTTTTCTCAAAAAATGCTCCCGCATGCCCTCTCATTGGTACCATGTGCTAGTGTTGCCTACATCAGACTGGTAGGGTTCTTTCTTCCTATTATTATTTTTTTTTCTCTTGTGCACATACTGTCACATTTCACCTATGGACCCCACATGCTCTCTATCTATTAAAACAGCTTATTGGATGATTAGATTTTTCCACTCCTTTATTACTGAAAAATTGCACTCTGGCATTGTAGCAATCCCTCTCCCTATAAATGTCTATAAAACATGTTAAAAGTATGGGAAAAGGTTTTTTTTTTTTTTTTTTTTTTAAGTTTGAAGTACACGGTTCCCCATATGTTATTTTTTTTTTTTTATATTATATAAAAAAAAAAAAAAAAAAAGAAAAAAGAAGAAAGAAGAAAAGTTCTTTTTTAGAAAAAAATGTGAAAAGATGTAGACTACCTGAACCCTCTCGCTAGCTTAAAAAGTATTATCTGAGTACAAATATATTGAGGCGGGAATACCGCTTATAATAATCCTCGTGGAGGGGTCATCAATGTGTGGGAATACAAGTAATTACAACCATTTTGAAGAAATTAAGGTCAATGCCTTTTCTATAATATTTTAAACTATTTTCTTCACATATAGGACCAGTGGTAAAAAAGATATTAGAATAATAAATTAATTTTTATATTAAAAGCGGAAGGTAGATCTAAGATCTTTAGCATATCACTATCATATTGGGTTTAGTTTAATCCATTAATGCCACCCTTAATATCATCAGTGATGTCGACATTTTTTTTTTTTCCGCCATGTGTAAGATTCCATTGTGATTGGATTTCGTTGCATATGCTTTTGTTGGGCCCTGGCTGATCAGCTTCTTAAGCGAAAGGAGAAGAGAATTTGGCTTCAAATTTTGTCACACAGAGAGAGGGTCACATGGGTGACAAATGGAAGTGATTGGTACCGTCATGTGTAAAATTCTAAGGTCACCTCTCCTCTTTTGAATTCATATATGAAAGGAAAATTATTTTGTACCATCTTTATTTCTACCTTTTATATCACATATCATCTTAATTTGTCCAAAATATATAACCTTATTTTGTTAAAAAAAAAAAAAGAAACTCTTAAATCCATTTCATTAAAGGAAAATCGTTAAGTGATGACATGGTGTAATTTTTATTTTCTAGATGACAAGTTTATCTTTTCTCAAGGATAAATTTACTGTTTTACCCTTCCACGTAAAAACTCCGAAATTCGATAAACGTTGAATTACATGTCCTAAATTGAAAATCTAAAAGCTTCTTACCTTCCTGAAATTGACAATTCTCCCTCTGCGTCTTTTGGATCACAATTGAGGTTCCTCCCAAGAACCATTAGGGTTAAGAGTGAAAGATTATTGATTTTTCTAAATCTGCTGGAGCGTCTAGAGGATAGGTAGTGGCATATGTTCTGTATTTAAAGAGGGAGTAAGGAGTTTGGACCTTCATATGTTTAATGTAGAGTAGTTTGCTGCTGGTCAATTATCATCACCGGGGTTTATCATCGGTTTGAGGCCATTGGAAGGACCTATAGAATAGTCTTACTTGCCGATTATCGTTTAGGTTTTATGCTTTACCTTTTATTGTTTATAATATTGTGTTCGAGGTTGCAGACAGATTTATAAACTAGCTATCTTGGAGGACAGGTAGACCACGAGAGACGCAAGGACTGCCCTGAGGTCTGCCAACCTGAGAAAGAAAGAAAAAAAAAAGAAGAAATGAGAGAGAGAGAGAGAGAGAGAGAGAGAGGAGTGGTAGGAATCAGTAGGTTCCTCTTTCAAAAATCGAACTTCGTGCAGACGAAGCAAACATGTAGAGGGAAAGGGGGATGAAATGTAAAAGCCCAAAGGAAAGAAAATCCATAGAGGACAAAGAAGAGGGCAGCGCAGAGTGCAGGAGAGGGACCCGAGTGCTAGTGTGCGCCGACGTGCGCTGCGGTCCTCTCGTTTTCTGTTTCTTATTCTGCTACTCTCTCTCTATTGGGGGTGGGGGAAGCAGAACCAGAGAAGCAGAGCAAGCCCCTCCTTTTCTAGATATGCTTTTTTTTTTTCCACCATAGAACACTTGGTCGAAATACATTATAGGGTTCAAAAGTCTAATCTTTGAGGGTAAAAGAGGGGAACACGATGAACAATAGACTTTAGTTCAAAATTCACTCTAGGGTTTTTTCCATTTCTAAACCAACCGTGTTAGGCTTTAGGAGTAGGTTAGATATTTCAGGCAAATTAGGGTGGTATGTCATATAAAATTTAAAAAATGGGTGGTACAAGATTATTTTTCAATGTGAAATGATAATTATTGAACAACTTAAAAGCATATCGATAAGAAAATTTAAAAATCTTGTTATAAATCAAGATTGATGAAGAAGAGTCATAACCTTATGGGAGAGGGTTTGTTGAAAGGTAGTCTAGTTAGTGTCAACGTAAGTGTTAATGGAAGCACGTGCATATACAAGCGCATCATCAAAGGTAGGCTTTTACCTTTCATGAGGGGTGGGGAAGTCATTTTTCCTCTTTGTGTTTAGGCACAAGGGCCACACTGCCATTTCAAGTTTCTTTTTTCCTAATCTTATACTATTATGAGCCTTATCCCAAAAAAAAAAAAAAAATACTATTACGAGAAAAAGTAGGTTGTCAACTACGTCGCCAACACCAGGATGGGGGCCAATGCAAGGGCATGTAGCCTCATAGGATAGAGTGGTCATTTCACCCTCCCTATGTTTAGGTGTAGAACCGTGTTACCTAACAATGATCCCTTACCCTATTCTTGTATAAATCCAAATTCTCTCCAGTGGCTGGGAAGATATTCTACACTCCCTTACAAAGAATAATAAGATTATTTTATTTAAAAGACAAAAAAAAGTTAAATTTTTTATTGTAAATCATACTTTCCCATTATGCATGTGGAGAGGAAGAGTTGGTAAAAATCGTACTTTCCCATTATGCATATGGGGATGAGAAGAGTTGGTTTCTACCAATTGGGGATGAGAAGAGTTGGTTCTTACCAATTGAGCCACCCTCTTGGCCTCCCACTAAGCATATTTTGGGTCATTCATACGAGGGTATTTAGTGCTTTTCATTATTTTCAGTGAAAGTTGAATGGTTCTCATTCAACCCTGGTATAACATGATCCATGCGGTTGTGGGGTCAATATGGGCCCGCGGGACTAATCAACCCTAAGGCCTGGATACCCGTTGTTAGCAAAAAAAAAAAAACACCATCTTGGCCTTTTTGAATTTTTTTTTCTTCATTCTTAAGTTTTTTAATTTATTTTTTCTTTTATTTTAAAGAAATTTTCATTTTGAGTGTGAAGTCTTGATTAGAATTTTGTTATCATATCTGCCTGCTCGTATTTGGCCGATTCCAGCTTTGAAAAAATCACTTTTTTTTAACCTAAAAATGTCATATTTAGCCAATCATCGATGCCACATCGATATTTGATCAAAATTGGCCAAATGAAAAAACATGTTACCTAAACTAAACTCATGCTTATATGGAAATATTTTGGAAAAATTACATGATTACTCACTTCTAGCTAGATTTCTCTTTACAAAATTACCCACTTAAAATTTAAGTTAACAAAAATACCCAAAATTGAGTTTGGGTTTACAAAACTACCCAGTCAAAGTTTTAATAATTAAAAAATACATGATTGAAGATGAAGAATCACTATTTTGGGTAGTTTTGTAAACCCAAACTTGATTTTGGGTATTTTTGTTAATTGAAACTTTAAGTGGATAATTTTGTAAACCCAAACACAATTTTGGGTATTTTTGTTAACCAAAACTTTTTGTGGGTAATTTTGCGAAGGAAAACCTAAAAGTGGGTATTCAAGTAATTTTTCCAAATATTTTTTAAATTGTTTTCTATATCTACCCTGACTTATTTGGGCCCTATGAGGAGATAATATTTTCCTTGCCCCTTTGTATATTTTTCTTGCCGTTTCGTGTCTCGCGATCCTTACCATCGATCTTGTCATTATAACTCATAAGGACCCTCTCCTATCCATATTGTTACGATACCACATCAACATATGGGGTGATTCCACACAATTTTCTATGGGAATTGTCGTGAGTTAATATGGTCTTAATTAAGGACCCTCATCTTCAAAGTCTATTTATGGCTTAAATTTGTATAGAATTGCATCAAATATATTATAGGGAAAAAAAGTTTATGCGGCAATATGTAACCCCTCATCTAGACATACAAGGGGCTAAATGATTATGAAATGAAAATTGATATATCTGTAGATGCTTCCTTATACATTAACCTTTATGCACATGCAGGAAACACTTCCCCTACCCCATATATTTTGGGATGTACTCTACAGTCTCTCAAAATGATTTTTTTTAATTATTAATTATTATTTTTAAAAGAAAAAAATAATTTGACAATCCCTTGAAGTGCAGTGTACATTTTAGGCTCAAAAGTCTTTGGTCAATTACAATTTCTAACTCGTAAAACGTGTATGCATCATGCTACAGTTGTCAACCAACCATTCCATTCCATAAAAAAAAAAAAAAAAAAAAAACAACCAATTCTAATTAAAGTAAACACGCACCACACCCGCAACCTTCGCAGCATTCCCAAACGAGAGATATTTATTACTCTACACTCTACAGTCTACCCCACCCCTCCCTTCCAAACCGTCCCCACGCCCCCCAACAAATTAAAAAAATATATATATATATATATTTATTTTATTACTGATTCAAATCTCCTAATTAAGGGTCTATAATCAATGAGTCTCTGTGTCATTTCATCTCCACTAGGCAAAGCTCTTTGATATCCAACGGCCATCGTTGTTGGCAACTGAACAACAGAAAGACGAAAATACCCTTTATAAAAGAATTTCAAGTAGATCACTCTTCTAAATGGGGGCATTGCGCCGGGGGGGGGGGGTGGTGGGAGTGACTCTTAGGTAGTTCGTCACTCATCCCACGATCGTTCGTGGAAGTTTTGAAAGCTACCTAGAGATCATCTTTTCCCCCCATTCCTTCTTTCCCCATTTGGCTTGGCTTGGCTTGGCTCGTTCCCCTTGTTAAATTCCGTCCGTCCTTCCTTACTTCCCTGCCAAAAACTTCCTGATTCATTTTGTTTTTTTTTTTTGGTTTTTTCTGGAGAATCTCAAGGAATTTGCGTTGCATTCCTCTCTAAATTTCTAATTGTTTTTCAAAAAGGTCGACCGTTTCTTTCTTTCCTCAGGCCTCACTCTTCCGCTCCTCCCTCCTTTCAAATTTACAGAAATGCATTGTCATACTAAAATGATAGCCCAAAATATAAATTGAGGCTCTCTGCCTTTTATCTGCATTTTTTCTCCTTCTGATTTTCAAGCTCAAGTGTCTTGTGATTTTCTCAAAAGGCCGGACCCTAAAGTTTCCTTTCCGGTCACTCTGTTTCTTTCTTCTTTTGCTTATTTCAATATTTTCTCCATTTGTTTTCTTCTAGAAATTCATATAAGGAAGAAGCGATCAGATTCTGTTCTTCCTTTGTGCTTCTGGGTTTCTTCTTTTCTCCATATACGGGCGATTTTTTATTTTTTTATTTATTTATTTATTTTTTGGATTCCTCCCGGTTCACGGTGAAAACCCATCGGTCATAAGCGGGAGTAGATTTGTCTTGAAAGGTTGCATTGTTTTTATTAGATTTCGGCCTTCTCTTTCCGCATAAGCATTGCTGCATTTCCATTGAAACGCTGTGTTTTACTTTCATTCTATTATCGATCTCTTCATTTTATCACCACAAGCTTCAACTCTGTTTTCAGAACCATTGTTGGCCCAGTGGTGGGTTCAGTTTGATCGTTATTTTCCCTTGTTCAGAACTGCGTCGGGTAAATCTTCCTCCACTAACTCAACTTTTTTCGGCATTATCGCTGGATTTTTGGGGATCGGGCGAACCCACCTTCCAAAAACCGTTTCCTTTCAACTCCACTTCAGTGAAGAATAAAGTACGCCTTTCTCCAGCTGTGTACCTTATAGGACCGATCTTTGCTTGGTCAATTTCTAGCTACAGCGATTTTCTTCAGGCCCATCTCTGCAAAATTCAGTTTTCTGTATATCTGGGCTGATAGGAAAATGACCAAGCTCTGGTTTTTATCCTGGGTTCTCTCTGTTTGGCTACTATTGGATTCTATTCCTGTTGACAGTCTTGGGGTCAACTGGGGAACAATGGCAACACATCCGTTGCCACCTCATACTGTAGCTCAGATGTTGAAGGACAATGGTTTTCAGAAAGTGAAGCTGTTTGATGCTGACGAGTCTACCATGAGTTCATTGGCTGGAAGCTCGATTGAAGTGATGGTCGCCATCCCGAATAATATGCTTGCTGATATGAACGACTACAACACGGCCAAGCAGTGGGTCAAGAGAAACGTCACTGTGTATAACTTCAATGGAGGTGTAAACATCAAGTAAGATTTCTATTTTGTTCATTTCTTGTCTTTGTAATACATCTCTGCCTTTCTTCCATTCCAACTGTACTTAATATGTCTTTCATACCAGCCTTTTTCCCAACTGAATGGGGTCGGGTACCTGAATCAAGTAAAAAAGAGAAAAAGGGGAAAAAAAGAAAAGAAAACAATGCAACACCACCGGGACATCCCACAACAGTCGGCTACATGTGTCTTTGCCCTCCAAACAGTTCCTTTTGAGGTCATACTAGGATCGAGCCCTATCTTTGCCCTCCAAACACCTCTATATAAGTGAATTTGTACCTTGACAGAAAGCATTGCCGTTCCTTGTGAAACATGGCTAGAACTTTCTACGTCTCTCCATTGCCCTTCTCTTTTCTGTACAGTCTACTTGCTCGGTTGGTAAATTCTGTTTGTAGAGGGCACAGTTTATGATTTTTAGACGGAGTTATAATAATATACAAACAAAAAGCTTTAAAATTCAGTTGGCTAAATAGAACATGGAAAGACAGTGAGTTTCTCTATTCATGACGTGGTCATCTCTCTGCAACAAACGTGGTCTTCCATCTATCATAATTAACAGAAAAGCCTAAACACATCAAATTTCAGGCCCTTCCCTCACTACTTGTTGATCTCTTAAATTAGTTAAAAGTTGACTAATTAGGAAATTGGACAAAGAATTCGGACAGACAAAAAATCGGAAGGTGGACTATCTTTATGGCATGGAAGGAAAACAAGCAAATAATTTAGTAATCACTAATGATAGTTTGAGTACAGACATTTTGATGCTTAACTCAATAAAATTAATGTATTATTCCAGTGGAGTTTAAGATTGTACAGTTGTCCAAATATGCCTTGATGCTATGGTGATTTACTTAAAACAATCAAACTTCCATTTGAGCAAGCGTTTAAGATTCTTATACCAGAGTTATGCTTAGTTAAAGCACAATAACTTAAAAGTTTAAAGATTGACAGGTAAAAAGTCAAAGCAGTTTGAACTAATGCTGAAATTTGACTGGGATACATGAAAGTGTTTTCCTAGTCCTCAAATTCTTACTTTTAGAAAAAATCCTTCAAATTTGCTGCTAACAGAGTGGACTATTTGTGTCCACACCCCTAAAAATTTTAAGATATTTTCAAATATCTAATCTTCTAATATTGGTTCGTACATATATCAAATTATGTTTCTCCATTTGATGTGAAATCCATTTATTCTGTTCTGTCACTAGGAGGATAACTATTGCTCATATTCATGGTTCTCTCGCGTATGTTTTCTGGCAGATATGTAGCAGTTGGGAATGAACCTTTCCTTGCATCGTATAACAACTCATTTACAAATATAACCTTTCCAGCCCTTCAGAACATCCAGAATGCACTAAATGAGGCTGGGGTTGGAGACACCATAAAGGCCACTGTACCCATGAATGCTGATGTCTATTTCTCACCTGACAGCAATCCTGTCCCATCTGGGGGATTGTTTCGGGATGACATCAGTGGACAGATGACTGAAATTGTTCAGTTTCTGAATAAGAACAATGCTTCCTTCACTGTCAATATCTATCCTTTCTTGAGTCTCTATGCCAATCCAGATTTCCCTGTTGATTTTGCATTCTTTGATGGGACGAGTAAACCTATAAATGATAATGGGGTTTTATACACAAACGTCTTTGATGCAAACTTTGATACATTGGTTTGGGCTCTGAAGAAAATTGGATATGGAGACATGCCCATCTTGGTTGGGGAGGTTGGTTGGCCAACTGATGGAGACAAGAATGCAAATGTGCCCTATGCCAAGAGATTTTACAATGGGCTCTCGAAGAAACTTGCTGCCAACCTAGGTACTCCAATTCGTCCTGGGTATCTCGAAGTGTACTTGTTTGGACTTATTGATGAGGATGCCAAGAGCGTTGCTCCTGGTAATTTTGAGCGTCACTGGGGAATCTTTAGACATGATGGGCAGCCCAAGTTCCCAATGGATCTCTCAGGTCAGGGCCAGAACAAACTTCTAGTGCCAGCAAACAATGTGAAATATCTGCCTCAGCGCTGGTGTGTGTTTAATCCAAGTGCCACAGATTTAAGCAAACTTGCAGATAACATCAATTATGCTTGCACATTTTCTGATTGCACTGCACTTGGTTATGGTTCATCATGTAATAACTTGGATTCTCAAGGAAATGCTTCTTATGCATTTAACATGTATTTCCAAGTTCAGAACCAGCAAGATTTAAGCTGTAATTTCCAGGGTCTGGCCATGATCACAACACAGAATGCATCACAGGGTACATGTGATTTCATGATTCAGATTGCATCATTCTCTTCCTCCCTCAGACCTTCAGAAGTGGTTTTAGCATTCATAATGGTGCCCATGCTTTTTTTTGTCCTGTGAAGCTGCTGTAGATACGTTATTTGTACCCTTTTTTATATATTTTTATTTTTGTTAGTGTTTGAAGCAGACTTTTAGATTAATGCTTATTTCTTTCATCTATTCAATAAATCATCGTTGTTCATCAGTCATGGGGTACAGAGTGCTATGTTTTTTGTTCTAATGGCATGTTTCATTGGTCTTGTTGCATAGTTGTTGGAGAAGCATATTAGTGGGGATCTCCAACCCATTTAATGGCGCCTTTATTGAAAATTTATATGCCTGGAAAATGTTCATCTTTCAGAAAAGAGAAAAAATGGTCTACATATTAGAGTCCTACAATACTAGAGTCCGTGCCTTATCTAGTGTGTAACCATTTAAGTAGGGTATGTTATAATGGCAAGCGGAAAATCTCTGATTAATTGCAAAAGGGAAAGAAAAAAAATAATGTAATTTCGTCTTTGAAGGGAATCTAAGTAACATGTTGTGAGTTTGTTGTTGACCAGCTTCTTTGTGCTAGTAGCCATCTGAGTAGTGATGGTTGAGGCAGCTTTTAAGGTATAAAAGAAGCCCAAACTAAATGTTAGAGAGAAGGGAAATAAGGTTAACTTTGTTGTCCAACCAAAGTATATCCTTTCTTTGGTGCCTGTGAAAAATATCCTGCTAAATCCTGCCATTGTTGCTACTCCTACCCAAAACTTATTTGAAGTGTGGCTAAACCAAAAGCTGGTCAACTGATGCTCTTTCAAGTCCTGAAACGAGCACATGAAGTTTGAAACACATGGCAGATGAATTCCATATTTTCCTTCTCGCAAAAATAGAAATCCATTTTTTTATGTTTCAGTTTTCACGGTAAGTATATCATTTGTGTCCTCAAGCATCTGTATGGTGAATAAAGAGATGAGTTGGTGCGTAGAGAGGCTAACACATGAGCGACTAGGAGAGATGATTCACAAACCTTAACCTGGGGATTTGCATTGATGTCCAGGAGCGATGACTAGTAAAGGTTAACACAAGGTCCTAGAAAGCTTTTTTGCTTTGATGTCCATACTGTTATATATTTATATCAGTTGCTAGATATAGTACTATTAATAGGAACATTATTAGATTAACAAGACATATTTGAAACTGATGTAATCCATGTGACCACTATACAAATATTAGCAAGAAAAGGCAAAACATGTAGCTGATATGGTAATACTTATAATAAGTGAGTAAAGCCAGCCCACTGACTAATTTTCTCACTCAGAGCTCTTTTGATTCTTATCTAAGCATCAATAAAATTGATGTATTATTCCTGGGTTTTTAGGATTCTACAGATGTCCAATCTTGCCTTACTGGCAAAAATGAAATTTTGAAGAAACTTTTCAATAAGCATATATACATGGACTACTTATAAAGTTAATAGGCTTTTCTTCCTTTTCGTTTCAACCCAAACCTGCATCCCTAACCCATGTTGGGAATTGGCTGTAGCCTTCTGGGAAACTTCAGGCATTTTGGCCAAAATGGGATGGACCAAGTTTCCCTTCAATTTCTTTACCATGGTCATCAGTAGATTCAGTACCATTGAATTGCATTAGGGAAGGGTAGCTTCATCTTTGTCAATACAGTGTGAGAATGTAATGATGACTTGAGAGTCCAATCCAGTGTTCATTTCACTAGTGGAGAAGGAATTCTTTCTTCTACATGGGTGAAGGAAAACTTATGTTAAAATGAGATCAAATGAGTGAAACCTCAATATTCTGATCTGAAATGTTTCAGGGGGGTCATACATTTTGTTTACTTGCCAAAATCCAAAATTACAGCCAAAATATTGCTACTTATGGGGGAGGGATGGCCTTCCATCCACACAAAATGTTGAGAGCTTTCCCTAATGGATAGATTTGAATTCGAGGAAGGTTGTCATAATCACCAGACCTCTACCTGCAAGATTGCTTACAGATTCTGTATACAGCAAACCAGAATCAGGTTGGAACAAGGTTGGACCCTTCCTCCAAACTATCAGTCCATGTTACTGAAATGACAATTGCAAGAAAGATGAAGATGATGCAACAAATCAAATTAAGAGCAAGCATCTTAAAACTTCTCTTTGTATTACTTCGGACTCCAGCTTTTTCTTCAGTACTCACTTCATCAGGCAGTTGTTCAGTATTAGGGAGAACATCACCAGTTGATGACACAGACTCAGAGCCAATATGTGACTGCTCCCCCGTCTTGGATATATTTTTGGCACCTTCAACATCATATTTAAGATCGTATGATAGGTCTTTCCCTTCTTTCGTTGCTGGGCTCCATTGCGATTGTTTCAAGGCTGGGCTTCGAAGCCTTCGGATTTGCTTCTCAGAATAATCAGAATTTACATCATTTGGATCCTGAAGAGAACAAATAAGCTTCCTTGGAGTAGCAAAGATCTTAATGTCATCAATGTTGAGCTGAGAGAGTGACCTCTGAAGATCGAAAAATAGTAGAAAGTGTGGTTATGTTTTCAACCAGTAACACAGAAAATGCAGAATTCTATAAGCTGAATGAATCTTGGTGCCTTTACTGATTAAAATGAAATTGCATTACTTAGATCATCCTTGAGGATCAACTGATATAACAATCTTAATAGATATGATACTAAAGCTTAAGAATTTATAGCTACCTCAACTATTTTGTAAATAAATCATGGTACTATCTTTAACACAAAAGCTTTTACATGGCATGAAAAGTGTGGAGGTTAGTCAGTAAAATAGACATCTTTAGTGGTCAGCTAAAGCAGTCTCTACAGGATCAACTTTGCAAGGCTGATCCATTCGACACCCTTGGGTTCTGAATCCAATGGTGAACACTTCAACACTGAAGTCTCAATAATTTAGTATCCAATGTGAGCATCTCAGATTAACCATGGTCCTGAGATCAGCTAAAATTTTCTAGTTAGGCATTCAAGAATGGTGATCCATGGTTGAAAATGTCACTGGCTGTGTTGTTTTACAGCACAAAATTAGAGATTTAAATAAGGTTTGTAGCTTAAGGACGCAGGAAAAATTCAGGACTTCACCCAAATTTTGCATCTGTACATGCATAATATGTGCTTCTTATGTGTGTGGAGAGAGAAAAAGAAAGGGGTATTACCTGCGGCCTAGGGGTAGTGCTACTTGTTACACCATTTCTAGGACTTCCACTCAAAAACCCTGAGAATACCTCGGACTGATCTCCATTGTTACTTAATACATCATCATCAAAGCCCCCCAGAAGATTGTTTGATACATTACTACCCATACTCACTTCCGGAAACAAGCCATCCTTGAGTGACACATCCACTCCACCATTGTCATTCTTCCAGAGTTTCCTGTTAACACACCTACCTCCATAATTACATGATACCTGCCCAGTTGTTATTGGTGATTCAACCAAAGAATCATACTCAATGAAAGAATCAACAGTTTGTGATTCTGGTGATGCAGAAACTGGAGATTGATCTCTTGAAATCCATAAATTTTTTTTCCCGCCATTATCTCTCCTCCTAACAAAATTTGATCCTGTTATTGATCCTGAATCCTTCTCAAATTTTGGACTTTTGTCTGCAACTAGTATCCTGGCAGTCTGCAAAGCTTCAAAAGCTGCCCCTCTCACAAAAGCCATCGGATCAGTGTGGCATTTCTCCATCTCCTCAATAACTGCCCCCAGCTCTGTGAAAATACTCCGAGGGTCCACACACTTCATTAAGAAGTTCACCATTTGGATAGCAGACAACCGCTTCTGAGAATTTCCATCTGCAACACCAGCATTCAGAATTCGTAATCCAGACCGTATTAGTGATCTTGTGTAGGCCTCAACAATTGGGCTGTTATGCTTTGCCAAAGCCATAGCCAACCCCATGTGAGAATTTGTCTGAGTAGGTTTCTCCTCTAACGCTCCAGCAACTCTAAGACAAACCTCATTTACAATCTCATCTGATGCAAACCGCCAATTGTCAGCATCAACAAGAGCCTTCAAACAAAGGGCAGCTCCCGAAGCAAGGCCCTCTTGGGAACCCAATAGGGAATCTGAAAGAGGCTTACAAAGGGAGCTGATTATATACTTCTTTTTGTCTTCTGGAGTCCGTGAGTCAATCCCGTAGCGAGCGATAGCAGGGACCACCTTTGAACATGCTTGATGGAGGGGAAAGGATCCTGGGCTGGAACTCAAGGTCTTGATGATGGTGGCCATGATGTTGTCTATCTGAGGAACAATATTAGGACCATGCACACGGGCAAGAACTTCATAGAGAGAAATGGTGTATTCCCCAGATGATGAACCAGAATCCTTGCTTTCAGAAACCTGGGCAAGAAAGAGTGGAATCGCCTTTGAGTCTAGGTCCTTCACATACGATTTGAGTGCTTTCATAGCCAATTTTCGACTGTCTGCATCTTTGTCAAGGTTAGCGAGCTCTCTCCGGAGAACTGGACTGAGATTTCTACCCATTCTTAAAGCTGAAATGACAAAGAATCCAGTAATTCATTTGAAATACCAAAAGTAATGGTTTCTTCGAGAAATCCAAGAATATATTCGGAGAAATCATTGGTATATTCCACTAGAAATGGGAAAATAGTTCAAAAACAAGAGGATGAAAAGTAAAGCAACTCAACATGCGTCTTTGATGTAGGATTGGAGGTGATCTAAAAATCTAAATGCAAGAGGATGTAAGGATACCTGGGTGCGAGACGGGTAAAGTTCTGCTACCTTTGTTGTCTCTCCTCTATTTCTGCTGATGGATGAGTTACAAATGTGTGGCAATGGAAATCTTGGATCAAATAAAGAGAGAAGGAGAGAAGGAGAGAGCGAGAAAGTTCTCCGATGAGAAGGAGATTGAGATTTGGGCGGCCGGAGAAGTAAATCTCGATTGAAATGGGAGAGAGATAGAAAGAGATTCCAAAAAAGCAAAGGTTTGATTAAGTATTACTGTATTAAGGGTTTTCTTTCTTTCCTGTCCTTAATCCTTATTACGTTCTGTTCTATTTAGTAGAGTTTCTTACCTTAATAAAGCGGAAATTTCCATGAAACGAAAATTCGAAATCTTTCTTAAAAATTCCCCCGCCATCCCGTCGTTGGTGATTCCTCACTCTAATAGGACGAAACTGCCCCTTGATAGACACGAGTAAATACACCAGTGTGGTATATAAATACGGATAAAGTTGGGGTTTCATATTGTCATTGTCTTTTATTTGTTTTTGCACAGAAATTGTTTCCCGCTCTGTTCTTTTCTAATCTTTTTTGGCTTTGAAGGAAAGTGTCAAAAGTCAATCGGAACAATACCGATGATTGGCCTGGATCGGACGGTATCGGACAGATGTATCCCTGATTTTTTTGTAATCAGCTTTTATTATAATTTTACATTTGAATGATACATATGTATCATTCCCGCACCATGCTCGAAAGGTTAAGATGAGGATCAGTCAAGGTTAAGATGAGGATCAGTCAAGGCCAATACTGATAAGTTTTCCCACCTATGTTTCAGAATTATGACACAAAAGTGGTTTAAAAGGAAAATGACCAAATTTTCATTCACATTTGATTCGGGAAGAATATCTTCCACACTTATGATTTGATCTTGTGATTATGCTTGCACATTCCCACATCATATTTGGGAGGACAAAGTAAACTAGTTGAGGGCATCCTAGTCGATTGAAAAGTTGATCATTAATGACATTAGGGGTCTTCAGAAGCTAAGAAAAAAAAAATAATAATAATAATAATAAAATTAAATTAAATTAAAAAAATTATTTGAAACTGAGGAGAAAAATACACAAATCAATCATTACCTCATTCTTGTGTTATCATTTTCTTTTCTTTTATTACATTCCAAACATAGTTACAAGGTTCTAAGATTCGGAACGGTCATAGGATTGGCCAAGGTTGATACCATTTGAAAATCATTGCCGTTTGGCAGATGTATAGATCTACCATTGTTTTTTTAAAAAAACTCAGTTTTATTACAATTTTAGCCTTGGATCACAAGATATTGTACACCAACAACTAAGTATTATTGCGATCCAATATGGCCATAGTTTAAAGTATCTCCGATACCGATACAATACCCTCCGATACGTATCTTAAATTTAGCCGATCGATACGATACACACCGATACGATACATGAAATTTTTAAAATCCTTTCGTATCGATATATATCCTATGATACCTATCGATATGCACCAATACACTATCGATACGTACTGATACTCTATGAAAAATATAAAATCAAGGTGAAATATACATTTTGATATGTATTAGTACGTATCGGTGATTATTTGTATGTATCGATTGATACATATCGATGAGTATCAGTACATATCAGTGAATATCGGTATATATCGATCAGTACATATCGGTGAGTATCGATACATATCGGTGAGTATACAGTGCGCTACGGTCATATAATGGCCAATATGGGTATTTTTTCAGAAAACTCTATTTTTTGAGGTGTTTTTGTTCCAAAGTTGTTGCCAGTCATATTTCTCTCTAACTAAAGTGGAAATCAAGGTTTTGAACAAGGATTTTACATTTATGGGACAACTACAAACCTTGAATTCTTAGTGCGATACCCTCAATTTAGTGTTTATGCATAGTACATGTTATCAATAGATTTTTTTAATAAATTTTTAATGCAAAAGTGTTTAAAAATGTGTTTTATATCCATTTATGTATGTATCTTTAGCGTATCTTAGCGTATCTCCGATACGATACGATACCCTCCGATACGTATCTTAATTTTGGTCGACCGATACGACGACCGATACCAATACTTTAATCCTTGAATATGGCAAACAATTGAACTAGGTATTCAAGTTCTAACTAATCTTCTATGTTGGTGCATGATCTACAAATGACGATACATACGACGTAAGTCTTAATTCACTCCACTGATCAGTGAGCTAGTGTGGAAGGAGATTAATGTCTCGTCTCTTTTTAGCTATCTACTTCCACTTCTAAATCACGTTGTAATTGCTGCTAAGGTGGATACTTTTATTTTATTTATTTATTTTAATTTTTCTTCTTAAATAATTTCTATGCTTGCATCAGATGTAATCTGGATATATTTATAATTTATCTACTCATTTCAAGTTGGATATTGTAAACTTGGTGCTCTGGAAGTTGATGGATGCCCATCTGTTGTAAGATTGGGTCAGTTCCGACATTCCCTTTTATTTTGTCTTCAATTTTTTTTCTAGAACTTTATATCCTCTCTTCTATTACCATAGATGATATTCAGATATAGATGAGCATGTTCCTAACAATGTTGAAGCTTTAGTGTGCTTGCATGATTGGATGTATGATGCAACTTTTGGAGATAATATTTTTCTTCTAACCTCATGAAAATCTTTGGGCATTAATTAATTTCACATTCTAAGTAATTGTGTCTTTCCTTTATATAGTTGAGATAGATTAGGAGAATTATTTGAAGCATTGGGAGATGTGTTTTCAAAGCCTTCAACCCTTATTCTAGCATCGTCCATCACTACTACTAGCACCTCAGCAACTATATTTGGATTTCAATTTCTCCAAGTAATATTTTCTTTTACTTAATTATTTAGTTCTTTTAACAAAACACGATAGATTTAATTTAGGGAAGAAGAAAGGAGCACAGAGGTTGTCATACAATCTATTCAATATTTTACTCCTATTATATAGTTATGTAATTAAAACCTTGCCAATTCAATGCCTCATTGAATTTGATACAAAATTGAAGTTTTTATCTACAAAGGTAAATTTCAATATGCATGCGAATAAACCAGCAAACTAATTGCTAACCGTTTAAAAACTGTATAAATTAAACCGTGATAAAAAACGTGTAAAACCGCAAAACCAACACCATTTAAAAACCGTGAAACCATAACCATTTAATTCCGGTTTCCAAAAGTGTAACAATATTAATTTTGATTTCAGCCAAATAAATGTGAACGGAACCAAACCATACTGTATACACCGGAACCAAACCAATTAACACCCTTAAATGTAGCCATACCGTGGGGGTTCAATCCTTGCATTGGCATGCAAATATTAGTATGTGCCCACCGTAATGTTACAATGCATACCCTTGTCACACTATGCACACACTGGTAAAGAATCTCCCCTGCATTTTGAAATACTCACTAGTTCACTTTCAAGTTAAATTACAAATAAGAGAACTGAGAGGGAGAGGGTTGTTTAGGTTTGTCTGGGGGGGGCACTCATTTTTAAGAATTCAGAGCAGAGTCCTTTCGAGCATCAAACATTTTTTATAACCTTTCAAGTAAGAACTCCCTTCCCAACGACACTGCTTGAAGCAAATTCAAGGCAATTATACAATTAACTACTTTACAGAACCCAGAACTCTTGGCTGCTTCTGTTCCCGTAGGGAAGAATACCAAGTACAGCAACATAGACCTACAGAAGCAACATTCACATACAGCAACTTTAGCAACTTCCCCTGCAACGAACAAGAATAACAGCAAGAAGCATCTCACAGCCCTTTTGAAGCCAAAGGAAATAGTGGTTCACACATTGGGCAATACCATTTCCCTTGGAATCTTGTCTCTGGTGTGAGCCCAACACAAGAGTAATGGAACCATTCACCTCCTTGACACTGTCAAAGAAAATATTGAGTGGGTTAAATCATAAGCATGAGAATTTTCAAAAAGGTACAACACCATATTAAAAATTGCAAGGTATAAACTATTGCATCATTTATCATTAAGGCTTTTGGCATAGGAGATTGCCTAAATTAACAAAGAAAAACCATAAAAGTTCATTTAAAAAAAAATTATTACTTCCTAAACAGTCATATAGGCAGTTAATATTAGGCGACATGAAAATGTATGGATTGTTTATAATTACACAGAGAAACTTGTTGAGTTTATGCAACACCACAAATGAATGCATGAATTAACTATATTATAAGGGGAGGCACTTACATTCTCATTNGAGAAGTAAATCTCGATTGAAATGGGAGAGAGATAGAGAGAGATTCCAAAAAAGCAAAGGTTTGATTAAGTATTACTGTATTAAGGGTTTTCTTTCTTTCCTGTCCTTAATCCTTATTACGTTCTGTTCTATTTAGTAGAGTTTCTTACCTTAATAAAGCGGAAATTTCCATGAAACGAAAATTCGAAATCTTTCTTAAAAATTCCCCCGCCATCCCGTCGTTGGTGATTCCTCACTCTAATAGGACGAAACTGCCCCTTGATAGACACGAGTAAATACACCAGTGTGGTATATAAATACGGATAAAGTTGGGGTTCCATATTGTCATTGTCTTTTATTTGTTTTTGCACAGAAATTGTTTCCCGCTCTGTTCTTTTTGAATCTTTTTTGGCTTTGAAGGAAAGTGTCAAAAGTCAATCGGAACAATACCGATGATTGGCCTGGATCGGACGGTATCAGACAGATGTATCCCTGAATTTTTTGTAATCAGCTTTTATTATAATTTTACATTTGAATGATACATATGTATCATTCCCGCACCATGCTCGAAAGGTTAAGATGAGGATCAGTCAAGGCCAATACTGATAAATTTTCCCACCTATGTTTCAGAATTATGACACAAAAGTGGTTTAAAAGGAAAATGACCAAATTTTCATTCACATGTGATTCGGGAAGAATATCTTCCACACTTATGATTTGATCTTGTGATTATGCTTGCACATTCCCGCATCATATTTGGGAGGACAAAGTAAACAAGTTGAGGGCATCCTAGTCGATTGAAAAGTTGATCATTAATGACATTAGGGGTCTCTTCAGAAGCTAAGAAAAATAAAAATATATATATATTTGAAATTGAGGAGAAAAATACGCAAATCAATCATTACCTCATTCTTGTGTTATCATTTTCTTTTATTTTATTACATTCCAAACATAGTTACAAGGTTCTAAGATTCCGAACGATCAGGGGATTGGCCAAGGTTGATACCATTTGGAAATCATTGCGGTTTGGCTTGCTTCAGATGTATAGATCTACCACTATTTTTTAAAAAAACTCAGTTTTATTACAATTTTAGCCTTGGATCACAAGATATTGTACACCAACAACTAAGTATTATTGCGATCCAATATGGCAAAAAATTGAACTAGGTATTCAAGTTCTAACTAATCTTCTATGTTGGTGCAGAATCTACAAATGACAATACATACGACGTAAGTCTTAATTCACTCCACTGATCAGTGAGCTAGTGTGGAAGGAGATTTATGTCTCGTCTCTTAAATCACGTTCTAATTGCTGCTAAGGTGGATACTTTTATTTTTTATTTTATTTTGTTTATTTATTTTAATTTTTCTTCTTAAATAATTTCTATGCTTGCATCAGATGTTATCTGGATATATTTATAATTTATCTACTCATTTCAAGTTGGATATTGTAAACTTGGTGCTCTGGAAGTTGATGGATGCCCATCTATTGTAAGATTGGGTCAGTTCCGACATTCCCTTTTATTTTGTCTTCAATTTTTTTTCTAGAACTTTATATCCTCTCTTCTATTACCATAGATGATATCCAGATATAGATGAGCATGTTCCTAACAATGTTGAAGCTTTGGTGTGCTTGCATGATTGGATGTATGATGCAACTTTTGGAGATAATATTTTTCTTCTAACCTCATGAAATTCTTTGGGCATTAATTAGTTTCATATTCTAAGTAATTGTGTCTTTCCTTTATATAGTTGAGATAGATTAGGAGAATTATTTGAAGCATTCGGAGATGTGTTTTCAAAGCCTTCAACCCTTATTCTAGCATCGTCCATCACTACTACTAGCACCTCAGCAACTTTATTTGGATTTCAATTTCTCCATGTAATATTTTCTTTTACTTAATTATTTAGTTCTTTTAACAAAACACGATAGATTTAATTTAGGGAAGAAGAAAGAAGAAAGGAGCATAGAGGTTGTCATACAATCTATTCAATATTTTACTCCTATTATATAGTTATGTAATTAAAACCTTGCCAATTCAATGCCTCATTGAATTTGATACAAAATTAAAGTTTTTATCCACAAAGGTAAATTTCAATATGCATGCTAATAAACCAGCAAACCGATTGCTAACCGTTTAAAAACTGTATAAATTAAACCATGATAAAAAACGTGTAAAACCACGAAACCAACACCATTTAAAAACCGTGAAACCATAACCATTTAATTCCGGTTTCCAAAAGTGTAACAATATTAATTTTGATTTCAGCCAAATAAATGTGAACGGAACCAAACCATACCGTATACACCAGAACCGAACCAATTAACACCCTTAAATGCAGCCATACCGTGGGGGTTCAATCCTTGCATTGGCATGCAAATATTAGTATGTGCCCACCGTAATGTTACAATGCATACCCTTGTCACATTATGCACACACTGGTAAAGAATCTCCCCTGCATTTTGAACTACTCACTAGTTCACTTTCAAGTTAAATTACAAATAAGAGAACTGAGAGGGAGAGGGTTGTTTAGGTTTGTCTGGGGGGGGCCACTCATTTTTAAGAATTCAGAGCAGAGTCCTTTCGAGCATCAAACATTTTTTATAACCTTTCAAGTAAGAACTCCCTTCCCAACGACACTGCTTGAAGCAAATTCAAGGCAATTATACAATTAACTACTTTACAGAACCCAGAACTCTTGGCTGCTTCTGTTCCCGTAGGGAAGAATAACAAGTACAGCAACATAGACCTACAGAAGCAACATTCACATACAGCAACTTTAGCAACTTCCCCTGCAACGAACAAGAATAACAGCAAGAAGCATCTCACAGCCCTTTTGAAGCCAAAGGAAATAGTGGTTCACACATTGGGCAATACCATTTCCCTTGGAATCTTGTCTCTGGTGTGAGCCCAACACAAGAGTAATGGAACCATTCACCTCCTTGACACTGTCAAAGAAAATATTAAGTGGGTTAAATCATAAGCATGAGAATTTTCAAAAAGGTACAACACCATATTAAAAATTGCAAGGTATAAACTATTGCATCATTTATCATTAAGGCTTTTGGCATAGGAGATTGCCTAAATTAACAAAGAAAAACCATAAAAGTTCATTTAAAAAAAAATTATTACTTCCTAAACAGTCATATAGGCAGTTAATATTAGATGACATGAAAATGTATGGATTGTTTATAATTACAGAGAGAAACTTGTTGAGTTTATGCAACACCACAAATGAATGCATGAATTAGCTATATTATAAGGGAAGGCACTTACATTCTCATTGTCACAAGCAATCATGTCTCCAAAAGAAACCTGGAAAACCATGACAAATAAAGCACCAACATCTAGATGTGAGAAATGTGCGAAGTAACTTAAGAGAACTTTGATCATCCATCTAAATGAGTTGTAATCATCAATGCATTAGAACCTGATGACAGACGCAGTAGGTCGGTTCATTTGGATCAATGGGTTGATCAACATCAACTGGAGCGGGAACATTTTTCTTGTGACTGCGTGGAGGAGGCATCAGCTCAAAATCCTTATCACGCTCCCGGTCCCAATCACGGTCCCTAAAATCAAGCCTATTTGATTTCGGAGTCCCAAAGAATGATTTCCGTTTCTCATCTTTTGGTATTATAGATAAAGGAGGAAGGATAGCCGGTTCATCATGAGCTATTTTACCCTCTAAAGAGAAAATTAACAAAATGTAGTGAGAAAATATTAGAAAGAAAAAAATATATAAATAAGCTACCTTTAACCTCTAGATGGAAAACCACTACGTTTATTACAACTACTTGAAAATATTC
Organism: Macadamia integrifolia; assembly: GCF_013358625.1. Classification (NCBI taxonomy): domain Eukaryota; kingdom Viridiplantae; phylum Streptophyta; class Magnoliopsida; order Proteales; family Proteaceae; genus Macadamia; species Macadamia integrifolia. Next base: position 1,212,691 of record NC_056565.1, on the reverse strand, counting down.
CTTCCTATTTCATCACACACCAGCATTTTCCAGGCAATATGTGTCAGATTGTAGGCCAGTGCAAAGAACCATCCAGTACATAGTTCAAAACAAATATGTATCAATAAGTAAATAAAACAAAGGGGAAAAACAGTTTTTAGCCTTTCTGGGGTCATAAGATAATGGATATATACATTATTAGGACTAGAGACAAAATGTTGGATTTTGTTGCTGAAAAAATAGCATTCTAAGTTTAACATATTCATCAGATACACGGATCTAATGACGCATGCATTAATCTATGAGATAACTTTTTTATACTTTAGGTAAGATAGTGACCATCTCTGTCCCACTTTACTTTCCGCTTAAATCTTCAATTCTCCATACCATCTACTGTATTACCAACCACATCCATACAAAAAAGGTAACAATTTTAAGAATACAGCCAAAGTATCCATGGGAGGTGGGGGATCAAGTCATTCCTTTATCTTGGCCAATCATCTTTAAATAATTCAAAGGATGTAATTATGACAACTTCCACTCAAGTTAGAGGGTTTAAATTTTCAGTCAATTCCTATGCTCGTAGTGTAATTTATCCAGGACACTTTTTTCTGTCAGGTTTTTGCACAATTCAACTGATGGCCACACAAAATGTCAAATAGCAGAAGTTTAGTGAACAGAAAATTCTTTTAGCAATATTTAGCAAGGCCTGTTATAATAGTCAGTCTGCTGTAAATTTGAATGTTTATTTTCCACTGAAACATAATACCATATTTACATCTCTCCACCCCCCCCCCAATAAAGTTTCTCCAGTTCTTCCCACATTTACAGAGATCATGGCCACTTTTCTACCTTCTCACAGAAAATTGCATAATTCTTCCAGCTACTTTCACCTTCAAGGCCATTTGATCCAGGGGCAAAAAAGGGCGTACCTGGTGCACAAGGCTCCCGCATGTGCAAGGTCCCCAGGGGGGGCGATAACTACACAACCTTACCCCGAAAATGTTGAGAGGCTGTTTCAAGTCTTTCGACTGCTTGACCACCAGGTCAAAACATTCGTACCTAACCATTGGACCAAGTGCGGCCCTTACTGATCCAGGGGCAATGATCATTAAACTGGAATGACTTACAAGCTAGAGAAATTAAAGGTAGGAAGTATTTGTCCTGGCACGATGCCCAAGATTTATATATGTTAAAAGTAGTACCGCCCATCTGTCCCATCTTTTATAATGTCACAAGCATTTGCGTCATAAGCAGATTATTATTTCAAGATATTTTAGTAGATAAACCTCTTGGGGGAACAACAACAGAAATGTGTGCAGATAAGTCCCCATCGACATGGGATTTCATGATTCATGGCATTGTTGATTAGAGGATTCAAAAACCAATTAAATATTAAGCAGATGGTTCAAAATTCAAAATTAATGCCAGTAAGAAACCATTTTAATATCAAATAATTCGAGTTCTATCATACCTTGCTTTAGATCTTCAGCAAAGTTGTTGAGATCTTCATCAAGTCGTTTCACATGGCTATCTATCTGCAAGGGTTTGCAAAAACTGATAAATTATTTCAAGCTAAATTCTCAAAATCATATCAGAAAACATAGGGGCTCACTAATAAGACAGAAAATTGTTGGGTATATGAACTGTCCATTTGTGGGATTAGATAAGAGTTCATTTTAGAGAACATTTATGGAAGTATTTCCATCAGAACAATGATCTCAGAAGCATTTCCAAACTAACATCAGCAAGGAGGTCAAATGGTTGCAAGCATAGCTTAGATTATTAATGACTTTAAATCAAATCTTTGAAACAAATATTTCTTACGCTAGTACTCCTGGTAGTCAGCAGACTCAGCACAGCCAAGAGTGTCCTGTCCTTTTTTTTTCTTTTTAGCACCAATTGCAATCACTAATCACCATTTGCATATCATGAGTAGGTTTCAATTTTGGTTTAGATTATACCCTATTTGTCCATTGCTTGATTAGCCAATCAGTCTCTTCATGCCATTGATGCAATAGTTAAATACCATATCAGATAAAAGGAGCTCGATTCCAATGAAAGTGAACAACCTGATGTCCGACAAGCACCAAATAGTAGAACATACTATTCATTAGAGCAATCAAAATGCAGTCAAAAGGAGCTTGAGGATATAAAACAAAACAAAGATTACAAAATAAATAAATAAAAATCAAACAAGGATAAAAATTCTAGCAAAAGCAAAGGGACTTACGAGGTCATACGCTTGCTGAGCTAGCAGGACCTTCTCGGTGCAGAGGCTCAAGGCACTCTCCTGGTTTGCCTCGATGTCCTTCCGCATCTTCTCAAACGTTTCGTCTTCATCGTGGTTCCCCCTTTTTGAGATTTGAGAATGCAATCCCAAGCAGTATTCGGTTTGGTCTCTCGTCTGATTTATCATTGCTTCAGGCACGAGAAAGAGAGTGTAGAAGAAGAAGAAGAAGAAGAAGAAGAAGGAGAAAAAAAACCTTAGAACAAGGAAAAATATAATAGGTATTGCTCTGGTAGATATCAAAACTGAATAAATCGCAGAAGACAAAGTCAAAGCTAATATGAGCAGAAAAAAAAAAAAAAAAAAAA
>NC_056565.1:1184333-1207721 GCF_013358625.1 Macadamia integrifolia | reverse complement strand
AAAAAAAAAAAAAAAAAAAAAAAAAGAAGAAGGTGGGTTAGGAGTTAGGACTGAGAGATACTAAATCCCACAATAAAGCTCTTCTTTTAAATTTGGTATAGAGGTTGCGTAATGAGCCGGATTCTCTTTGGGCCATGACTCTTCAAGCGAAATACTTCTCAAACAAATTGATTTTATGTCTATCTTTAAAAAGAAAAGATCCTGGATTTGAAATATTATTACTTCTATTATTCCAACACTCAAACGCATGGTCAACATTAAAGTGGGGACAAGCAATTCTGCTTTCTTTTGGTTTGATCCTTGGATCCCGGCAATCCTTGATAGTTCGATTCCGATCACTTCCATGAACCCATATCCTAATTTTAATGTTAATAAGATGATGAATATAGATACCTAGAATGAACAAGCTTTAGTCAATCACCTCTCATCTACCTAATAAATGAAATTGTAAAGATTTAGCCAAATTCTAATTTTGACGTATTGCTTGATGGAATCCCTTTTAGGACAATCATAGGAAAATGTTTGAATATTGATTCCTCATGTGTGTTTTGCGATAAGGAACCAAATTCTATATACCACCTTTTCATTTATTTGTGAGTTTGCTGACAGGATATGGGTTGGTAGTCCACTACGTCCTAAAAACTTGCAGTTATCTTCTCTCATTGAGTTAGTCAAATATTTCTTCTTACGCACTGATTTGTAGAAATATGAGAGAAGTATTGTGCCTATAATTGCTTACTTTTTATGGTGTCATATAAATGATATAATTGCAAAAAATATCGATCCCAACCTTATGTTAATTATTCTAAATATTAACCTTTGGATCTTTGATTTGAATTTGCTTCAAGGCACTAACTCAAGCGATGCCATCTCCTTCGTTATACCTCATAGGAAGACATTTGCCTATTCCTTTTTATATTAGTTTGCATTGTTACTAATTTTTTGGGATCAAACTCTTTTTGAATATGTGGCATATTATCTCAAGGATTTTTTCAAGCAATCGAAATGGCAATCACGTCATCAAAATCTATGGAAGAAATAGAAACCATAGGGGTTTTGCATGAATTACGATTGACGGCTACAAAGGATTGGACTATCAATGACGTTTGGGTTTACAAAAAAGCTTATTTTAAATTATTCCAAAGCATTTGAACAACAGCTGACCTCTTCTTAATTTTAAAATTTTCTGAAAAAATATATGCTAATTTTGGGATAGTTCAGTACTTGTACAAATGCAGCAACTCTAATTCCCCTATGATGTAATATTTTTCTTCATTTTTTTTAAGAAAAAAAATGGTTTTTCTTAAACACCATCTCGTCTTCCCCTTTTACCAAAATACCCGTCCCTAGTCCACGTTTGGTTAAAGGGCGAAGATACTGTTATCTTCCGAGTTCTGATAGATATCTATCTTCAGAGGCCATAGAGCTTTAATTCTGACCCAGAATGGAAGGAAGCTCTGCTCTCAGTTTCTCTTCTTCGATGTTCCATAACAACGTGGATTTCTACAGTTTTTTTACCGCTTTTCCACGGTCCCGGACGATTAGTTTCCATCCCAAACCAATTAAAACTTGTGGTTTATGGGCAAAGAGACAGATCTTTTTATCGTCTCTTAGAGGTTCCCTTACTTCTCCTGCTTCCGCTGTTACAGAAGCTCTCGAAAAGGCTACAGTCTCTGTTTCTTCACCGAAAGAAACGTTTCCAAAGATTGATAAGAGTGGAAGGTTCTGTAGCCCGAGAGCTGCCAGAGAGCTTGCTCTGTGAGTGGAAGATTCGCTTTCTCTCTCTCTCTCTGGGTGCGTGTGGGTACTTTTATTTTCGAATTTAAAATGGTGGAAATATAATGACAGGTTGATACTTTATGCTGCTTGTTTAGAAGGGTCTGACCCAGTTCGGCTGTTAGAAAAGAGACTGAAAGCGAGAAGAGGTCGGTTTTTTCTTTCAGCTGCTTGAATTTGTTCAATTTTTCATATTCAGAACGTTTCTTTTATTTTGAACCATTTGTGTAATCTAGCCCTACCCATAAAATGGAACCAGTTATTCGTTTAGACAGAGAAACCCCATGGGCACTGGGGAACTCCCTTGATGGATAATACGTTTGACTTAGTGGTATCTCATCTGCACCTTCAGAACCTGGTTATGAGTTCAACAAGGCCTTGTTGTTGGAATACAATCACATGAGCTTCAGTGGGCCCCCTCTCTCGACGGAGACGGAAGAAATAGCAGAGGAGCACTTACGGAGGAATGAAAAGGAATCTGCAATAGGTAAAATTGTTGACCTTAATATTTTTTCTTAGTTGCAAATGAATTCGTCCCAGTTTAAAATATAGCTAAACATGGTGGGTTTTACCAGTGGAATACCTCCCATTGTTGAATTGTATTGAATAGCTTGTTCTTTCATTAGCTGGGTTACAGTCTTTATAGAGATTACATCAGATCATAACCTAAATGGAAATAAGGATTACAATCAAATCAGATCATAACCTAAATGTAAATAAGGATTACAATCAAATTCTTACAAGAATAACTGATAGCAATTTCTGGCTTTCCAACTGTAGAAGATATAGGATCCAAGATTCTGTGGTGATTTGTCACATGTGGGATTGAGCTGAAGCGTGTCATACATGCTGGTCAATACACCTCCTCAAGTTCGAGGTGGGGGTGAGCGAACCTTCAACTTGTCATGCAAGAACTGGAACCGAGCTCTTGTAAGGGGCTTGGTAAGAGCATCAGCCAGCTGATCAGTGGTCGAGATGAATTGCACGGTCAGTTGGCGATTCGCGACCCTTTTACGAACAAAGTAGAAATCAATTTCGACATGTTTAGTGCGAGCGTGGAGTACCGGATTAGTAGAGAGGTACGTGGCCCCAATGTTGTCGCACCACAGGATGGGGGAACAGTGGAGAGAAAAACTCTGTTTTTGAAAGAGAGATTCTAGCCAGATCAGCTCCGCAGCGGCATCAGCTAGGGCCTTGTCTTCAGCCTCAGTAGAGGAACGGGCCACTGTTTTCTGCTTGCGAGAGGACCAAGAGATTAGATTTGGTCCGAGATAAATAGCATAGGCACCAGTGGACCTGTGGTCAGTGCTACTGCCAGCCCAATCAGCATCAGAGAAGGCTTGTAGAGTGGCACTAGAAGATCGCTCAACCAAGAGACCATGGGAAGAGCTGTGTTTGAGGTACCGTAGTATACGTTTGACATTGCTCCAATGATCCATTGTTGGAGCATGCATATGCTGACACGCCCTGTTTATTGCAAAAGCCACATCAGGGCGAGTAAGGGTAACATATTGTAGAGCACCTACCATAGAACGATACCGAGTGGGGTCATCAAAGGAAGCACCCCCTGAAGGAGAAGTTGGAACCATAGTTTTTAAGGCGGTAAGGCGACGGAGGCGTTTGAGGGCCTTTCGGAGCTCCTTAGCAATAAGGCGGGCATAAAGCGTCGCCTTATTGACTAAAGCGTTATTGTGTAATTTTTTTTATAAAACCAATCTATTTGGCTCAAATCCTAGTTGAATCCTATTACTCATATGCTAAATAAATATTAAAGGTTTATATTCATACCAATGTAAGATATTCATCAAGAAAACAAATTAATAAAGTGAATAAACTAAGTTTATCTTCATCAATCTTCAATCATCAATCATCAATCATCAATCATCAATAATCAATCATCAATCATCAATCATCAATATTCAATCATCAATCATCAATCATCAATCATCAATCATCATAACATATTAACATATAATATAAATACATAATTATGAAACAAAATTATAAATATAAAGAAAAGAAGACATAAAATATACAAGTATTTATTATACTTACCTCTATGATGTCATAATGAGTGCCTAAGCCCTAAGGTCATCCACTATATTTCTACTCCTGTCAAAGAAGTAATTAAGAACTTAGAATTAAAACACATCGAAAGTAAAAATCGAGATGCCAAATTAAATGGATGAGAAGTGACTAACCTGGGGATTCTTAATCATTCTAAAAAACTTTAAACTTCAATGAAGAAAAAACATAAAATAAACTAAAATGCTAAAAATTTAGTAAACAATGAAAGTCAAACACTTAAAAGTTCAAGGACTCAAAAAACTTTAAAGTTTAAAGACTCAAAATACGTCAAAGTTCAAGACTCAAAGACTTTCAATCCAAATCAGTAATTAAATTAAAATCTTCTTCTTCATCTGCATTTTGTTGCTGGCTTGCATCATTTGGAGCTATGCCATAATCATCCTCAATGTTTTCATCATCACGAATATCCTCTTCACTCATCTCATCCACTTCTTCATCTGAAGAATCCTCAAGCTCAACCCTCCTACCACGCCGGGTATAGCAAAGATTGGTTCCACTGGTAGATGCTGGAGCCCTCTTTGGTCTATTTTGGCCTTGATATGATGAAGATGCTCCAAGTGCTCTATCAACATCTCTCCAAGTGAGATCATTCTCAGGATGAACTAATTCATCCTCTGATTCACCAATCATCCACTCACTACTCTGATTAAGCTCATCGAGCAACAATGGATTGTAGTTTTTACATTGTTCTTTTCTTTCTTGGAACCTTGCTTGAAGTCGGCGATTATATTGAATGTAGACAAGATCATTTAACCGCTGATGCTCTAACCTATTCCTCTTCTTGGTGTGAATCTGAAAAACATTAATAATATGAGGTTATCTACTTATCTTTAATAAAAGTATAAAACCATATTAAGTGAAGTACATGTACTCACAACTCAATAGTCAGTACTCACAAATTCAAATGTGCTCCAATTGCATTCACAACCAGAAGATGAGCAACAAAGACCAAGTATGCGTAATGCAAGCTTTGAAAGGTCAGGAGCAGTACTTCCATGTCGAGACCACCAAGAGACTATAAATATATAATATAAAAAAATAGGTTAAGTAAAAAATCAACATCCAAAGTTCTAAACTAATTAGAACTTTAAAAGGAAATATACTTACTAGGATTCAACTTGTCCCTTTGTCAAATCGTCATGTCCTTTGCAAAACTTCCTTGAACAGTGGTATACTTGTCAACCTGGACAATGATCTTATCTTGCAAGGTCTCATCAGGCACCAACCTTACAAGAACATCATTGAAGGCATCACTTGCTTTTTGAGCTAAGTCCAACTCATTATCTGGATTATCTGCTATTGCCTTAAAGAACTTGTTTGGATTGAGGAAAAAGGCAGCTAAATATATTGATCCATTCATCATAGTCTCACAACGGTGATCAACAATCGCTATGATTTTCTTCCATTTCCTTTTATCGTCTCCAAATTTTTTTTTGATGTTCTTCTTTGCCACTTGTATTGCCATATATACTTCAAGCATAGCAGGCAACTCATCACCATCTACAATCCTCAAGAGTTGAAGAAGAGGCTGTGATGCTCTTATACAATCCATCACACCATTCCAGAATGTTGTAGCAAACACAGTCTCAGAAGCTTTCTTCATTGCCTTTGTAGATGCAAGCTTAGAACGGGACCATTCATCATCAACAAATAATTTTTTCAAAGATTCTTTGTGATTGTATAAGCTCTGGAGTGTTAAAAATGAAGAGGCAAATCTAGTCACTCCAGCCCTCACTAAGTCTCTTCCTGTTTTTTGCCTCATGGCTTCAAGAAGACGAGTGTGCCTGTAGATGAATGCAGTTAATTTCCTGCCCTTCGATATACCAGACATATAAGAGTGTAATTTGCCTACTTCCTCCATCATAAGGTCTATGCAATGAACTACAAATGGACTCCAAAATAACCTCTTCTTTTTCTCCATTAGTAGTCGACCCGCTGTAACATAGTTGGCAGCATTATCAGAGACTACTTGAACCACATTATCTTCACCAATCTCTTCAACCTTACTATCAAGTAGCTTAAATAACATTTCAGCTGTTTGTGATTGGTTAGATGCATCCATAGATTCCAAAAAAAAAGTCCCCTCCGGACAGTTGACAAGAAAATTAATTAGGTGCCTTCCTCTCTTGTCTGTCCACCCATCAGACATGAGTGTGCATCCATATTTCCTCCAATGTCCTTGATACCTTTAACTCATCAATTTTATCCTTTTCAGACTTCAATGGAGGCCCCCTATAGTCATGAATTGAAGAGGGCTTGAAACCTGGTCCATATTGACCAATAGCCTCTACCAATTCCTCAAAACTCCTTAACTTCAAAGCATTAAATGGAACACCACTCTCATAAGCCCACCTTGCAAAGTAAGAACGAAGTTTATCTCTTTCTTCTTTTCTTCTTACTCGGTTCTCCTTTGTTGTCTGATATGAACCTTTATCCCGCCTATCTGCAACCACTTCTTCAGGAGTCCTCCTCACATGCTTATCTATGGGACCCCTTACTTGTTGTTTGGATTGTGTTTGAATGATAGCTTTATTTCTTCTTGAAGTTGTCCCAGAGCTAGGGATAGGAAATGAGACCCCCAAATTGGATACTATATTCTGTTGTGGTCCCGTTACTTCTGTAGGTCCATCACTAACATCCAAATCATCCAAACAATCAAGGTTCCTCTTCCTCTGGTTCTTTAAGATTGCATCTCTCATCTCTTTAGCAATTGCTTCCGTTGTTTTCACACACTTGGCTACATCTCCATAGCCACCAATAAGATGCTGCTTCAATCATTTTATTCCTCCCTTGACATTCTTCCCACAAAGGGTACACTTAATCCAATTTCTGTCTGATACATCAGGCCAATACCCATATTTCCATCTAGGATCATTTGATTTAGCTCTCCTTTTTGGATCCTTGCTTGGATCAATCATTGATTGTGCAGTAGCAGCAGTACTTGTATTTTCACCCCCACTGCTACCACCAATTGTTTCCATAGATGAGTGGATTCAACTTGTCTCTTTGTCTAAGACTGTAATGTGAAAAGGTAATCAGAATAAGAAAAAAAGCTAATAAAAGGGAATATTACTACTATAAGGGAATATTAGCCTATTAGGTAATAAGGTAATAAAAGCAAATGCCTCCATTAAAGAGATATGGGAAAATCAAAATAAGAAAAAGAAAAAGAGAAAAATACTCCAGGAAAAATATTAGTAGTGCTCAGATTAACGCAATCTATACAAATTGGAGTCAAATGTGGAGTCAAAACTTGTGCTGCTCATTCATAAGCTCAAATTCAGATAGCCTTTCTGTGAGATTTTCTTTACATAACTAAGTTTTTTTCTTCTAATTTCTCCAATATTTTAATAAATACGTTAAGCCCTAATGTTATATATATATATATATATATAAAAACCTAAAAAACCAATACTGATCAACCAGACAAGTCTTTACAGTCACCGTAGGAAGAAAAAAAAAACTAATCATACGAACTACGAAGTCTCAGTGAGACACCGAACAAGTCTTTACAGTCACCGTATGGTGTATGATCAATATGAAAGAAGAAGGAAGAAGCAGGGAGAAGAAAGAAGAAAAGAGAAAAAAAAAACTAATCATACGAACTACGAAGTCTCAGTGAGACACCGAACCTGTCTGATATAGTCACCGTATGGTGTATGATCAATATGAAAGAAGAAGGAAGAAGCAGGGAGAAGAAAGAAGAAAAGAGAAAAAAATAAAATAAAATAAAATAATCATACGAACTACGAAGTCTCAGTGAGACACCGAACCTGTCTGATACAGTCACCGTATGGTGTATGATCAATATAAAAGAAGAAGGAAGAAGCAGGGAGAAGAAAGAAGAAAGGAGAAAAAAAAATTGCACAAATCAGAAATTAAAAATATAAACCAAAACATACCTGGAGATGTGGAAGGACACTTCGTTGGAGGTCGTCGAAGGCTGTCGGAGGAGAAGGAGAAGGAGAAGGAGAAGCCGCCGGAGAAGAATCGAAGGAGTCGGCTGCCGCGGCTCATCGTCGGTTAGTTTGGGGTTTTGCGATTTGGAGCGGAGACTGATAGAGATGAAAGCACTTCGCTGGAGGTTGCCGGAGGTCGCCAAAGGCTATCGAAGGAGAAGGAGAAGTTGCCGGAGAAGGATCGAAGGAGGCTCACCGTTGGATGTTTGGGGTTTGCGATTTGTAGGGCAAAGTCGCAGACTGAGAGAGAATGAGAGAGGCGTGATTTTACTGATTTTGGTTTTATTTTTTTTATGGTAAGGGTTTTTATTTTTTATATGGTTTTTGATCCAATGCATCACATGTGCATTAGACCTTATACACCTCCTAATGAGAATATGTAATTTGGAATCTTTATCAAACAATTTTAAAATTAAAAAAATAAAAAAATAAAATTGATCCAATGCATCACATGTGCATCAGACCTTATACATCTCCCAATGAGAATATGTAATTTGGAATCTCCATCAAGCAATTTTAAAATTTGTTTTTAAAAAAAAAATTATCCAATGCATCACATGTGCATCAGACCTTATACACCTCCCAATTAGAATATGTAATTTGGAATCTTCATCAAGCAATTTTAAATTTGTTTAAAAAAAAAAAATAGTAACCGATGATTTGGTCTGGATAAGGTAAGGTGCGTCAACTCTTGCATTGCGGGACAACATATTCCGACTTATGGTGTTATAAAGTTCTAATTCAAGGTAACTTCACAGGAAGAAGCAGATCAAAGCGCCTGACGGACCTATTTTCAAATGTTTCTAGTAATTATGATAGATTGAAGATATACGTGGATAAAAAAAATATACGACAAGATGCATTTAGTCGTCGCTCCTGCAAATGTGATAATGTGTTTTAAAAAAACAAATTCGATCTAATGCATCACATGTGCATCAAAACTTATACACCTGCCAATGAGAAAATGTAATTTGGAATCTTCATCAAAACAATTTTAAATTTTACTTTAAAAATAGTGAACACATAAGGCGACTGCCTCAGGTATAAGGCGTCGCCTTTCGCGCCTTAGCGTCTAAGGCGGTCGCCTTATGCACTTCCCATAAGTCGGTGGGCTGCCTTACCACACATGGATCGCATCAGCGCCTAGGTCGCCTTACCAGCGCCTTAAAAACTATGGTTGGAACAGTCACAGCCAAGGGTGTTCGAATAGGCTTACAATTAGACATGCCTGATCGAGTCAATAAGTCCTGAATATATCGAGATTGGCAGAGAAGAATGCCATTCGGTTGGGGAACTGCTTCAATGCCCAAAAATAAACTCAAAGGACCGAGGTCTTTGATGTGGAATTCGGCCGCCAGTCTGCCAATTGAGTTACCTGGGAAGAAGAATTGCCAGTGACCAATATGTCATCAACATACATCAGAAGATAAATGAGATGACCGTCTAGCTTGTAAATAAATAACGAAGGATCATTCCAGGATGCAGAGAAACCCAGGTGAATTAGAAATGTGGACAACCTGTGAAACCAAGCTCGAGGAGCTTGTTTGAGGCCATACAAAGAGTGATGCAGGCAGCACACATGTGTGGGGCATGAGGGATCCTCAAAGCCCTGGGGTTGTGTCATAAAAACCTCCTCTGTGAGGTGTCCATGTAAGAACGCATTGTGGACGTCAAGTTACCTTAGGTTCCAACCCTGTGAAATAGCAATGGAAAGAATGGCACGCACGGTGGTGGCCTTGACCACGGGGCTGAATGTATCAGTGTAATCAATCTTGTGTTGCTGGTGAAATCCTTTAGCGACTAACCGGGCTTTATATCTCTCAAGAGAACCGTCGGCCTTTCGCTTGATGCGATAGATCCATTTGCAGCCGATGAGATTCATATTTGATAGACGCGGAACAAGAGACTATGTGCCATTTTTTATCAGGGCATTGAACTCATCATTCATTGCATTGCGCTAGGCAGGGTGCTTACTTGCTTGGGAGAAGCAAGTAGGCTCAGAGTTGGCCAAGGTGGTGGTAGTGGTAGTGGTAGTGGTGAGGGCTTGAGGAAGTGAAGAGTCTGTGGGATTGGTGTGAGACCGAAGGCGCATAGGATGGGTGCGCGCTAGTGGGGCAGGAAGAGTGGATGGTTGGGCAGGTGGCGGTGGGTTTGTAAGGAGAGGGGTAGACGGTAGGGCTAATGGTGGTGGTGAGGTACCATATAAGTCCCTAAGGGGACAAGTGCGGCTGGTAGATGGAGGGGAGGACGTTGGGGAGGTGGAGGGTGTTGTGGTGGGCGTGGTAATGGGGGATGGGGAGCGTGGGGGTGGTAAGGGAGTACCACGGTGGGAGGAAGGAATTGAAGTAGGGGCAGAGGCCCATGGAAAGGAAATTGGTGTTGGTGTATGATGTCTTGTATTCCGTCGCAGTTTAATCCAGGGAGTACTGGTGCAGCACCTAGACAAGCAGGACAGCGGTCCCGCTAGCCGGTTAGCAGGCCGTGGGGGTTGCAAGGGGGGTAGGAGGCCCCCTTGCATAGCAAGAGGTGTAGGGGGGCGCAACCCCCCGCTTGAATTTTTTATTTGAGGGCAATTGTGTACTTTCCGGATTAGAGTTTTTTCGCTATATATTTGTAGCGAGGTTTTCTTTCTCAGTAATGCAAGCAATACTGAGAGGTGTGAGGACGAGCGCTGTAACCCTATTCTCCATTGATAGTGAAGCAGGATCTCATCTCACCGGAGACGTAGGCAACCTTGCCGAACCTCGTAAAATCCGTGTGCATTGTTTGTTTTGTTTTTCCATTATCTTCTGCATCGTTTTAGGGTTGCGTTTCTACAATTGGGACCTCAGGACTTGGACGGGCAAGAGTATATGTTGAAAAAGGGAAGACCGTCTCGTCAAAGCGAACATGACGAGCGATGTATGTTCTATTATTTGCGAGATCGAGACAGCGATAACCAATGTGAGCAAGAGAATAGCCAAGAAACACACAAGGGGCAGACTGAAAGTCCATTTTGTACTGATTGTATGGACGAAGCTAGGGAAAGCATAAGCACCCAAAGACTCGAAGAAATGAGTAGTCAGGGAGCTTGTGATGAACAAGCTGGAAAGGGGTTACATTATTAGAGACTCGACCAGGCATTCGGTTAATGAGATACACAGCGGATTCAAAGGCAAAGTGTCAAAAACGTTGTGGGATTGGCGCATGAGCTAGTATGGTAAGACCGGTTTCAACAATGTGTCGATGCCGACGCTCAACAAAGCCTTGCTGCTCATGCGTGTGAGGGCAAGATAGACGGTGTGCAATGCTTTGTTTTTGGAAGAATTGAGGTAGGGAACAAAATTCCCCACCCCAATCAGTTTGGATAGCCTTAATTTTACGGGAAAATTGCCGTTCTACCAAAGCCTGAAATTTTTGAAAAACGGAGAATACATCAGATTTTAATTTTAGGGGATAAAACCAAATGTACCAAGTATTATCGTCAATAAAAATAACAAAGTATCTATGGCCATCAATAGACAAAGAGGAGGAAGGACCCCATACATCACTGTGAACCAGGTCTAAAGGAAATAAACTATGAGAAAAAGTTTGCCCTAATGACAATCTACTAGCTTTGCCTAATTGGCAAACAGGGCACACATAACTAAGCTTGGTGGAGAGACACGGCAAGTCATTGGCACCAATCATGAACTTGAGAAGACCAGAGTGAGGGTGACCAAGTCGTTGATGCCGACCATTGATGGAAGTGCGCTCAGCGACATTGGCGATTGGAGAAGGAGACGGAGAAGACAGGGTATAGAGACCCCCATTACTCGGTCTGGAAAGTAGAATCCTCTTGGTTACTTCATCCTTACAAAGAAGTGAGAAGGGTGAAATTCAAAAAAGACTATTGTCGTGAGCAAATCACTGAACAGAAAGGAGAGGTTTTGTGATAGATGGAACATGCAAGACATCACATAAATTAAAAGAACGAGGGGGGAGAGAGAAGGGAGAGAAGAGGAACCAATACTACTGATGGGGAGTCCCTTACCATTACCCACATGAAGTTGGTCGTTACCATTGTACCCATCATAAGAAGAGAGAGAATGAATATTAGGAGTGACGTGATGGGTTGCACCGGTATCGGGGTACCAGGTCAGAGCGGCGGATGGGTTGTAGTAAGGTGGGTAGGTGGAGGTGGGAAGAAGAGGAGGATTGGTTGTAAAGTAAGCGTCTGGTCTAGGGTTGGGATTAAAGCCAAGATAAGGTTGAGGGGTGGGATAGCCGGGTTGGGTAGGGGGTCGGTAATAACAGGTGTTGGCGTTGTGGTTTGTACGGTTGTAGATGGAGCACCACATGCGCATGCCTGGTTTTTGAAAGCGGCCACCATGGCCACGACGATTACCTCGTCCACGCCCATCGTGATCACCTTTCCCATATTGAGAGTTGGAAGAGGTGGAAGAGGCATCATGTTGAGCAGTGTCAGCTGATGGAGTGTCTTTAGAGGTAGGAGGATCGGTCTCTAATGTGCTACGAGCAGAGGCCTTATTCATGAACTCGTGGCTAAGAAGAACGCCAAGAAGATCAGAATAGGCTAGTGGTTCAGAACGAGCAAGGAGCGTCGGAACGATGTCATGAAGATCTTTGCGAAGAGCGCGAAGAATGTGAAGACAGAGATCAGATTGCTTTATAGGAGACCCAGCTGCAGCCAGCTCATCAGAGAGGGACTTGGCTCGTTGCATAAGGTTGGTCACGGATTCATCAGTCTTCTGAGAGAGGTCTTGAAGGGCGAGGTTGAGAGACATGATTCTGGTGTTAGAAGCAGAACTATAGGCAGAATGGAGAGAGTCCCATATTTGTTTGCTAGTTTCTTTGTCAACGATGAGAGGGAGGATATAAGGAGACTCATAATCAGGGAGTCTTGATCGTCCTAGCCAGAAGCAGCGGTTGGGTCAGTAGGCCGCACTTTGGAGCCATCGAGATGGCCAAAAAATTTCTGACCCTTGAGAAAGGGCTGTATCTGAGTACGCCAGAATAGAAAGTTCTTGGACGTGAGCTTGATGGAGACAAAATGATGTGCTCCCATGAGCGCTGGTTGAGAGGGTTTGGGAGAGGGAGAGGGAGAGGGAGAGGTGAGCTCGGTTAATGGAGTTTCCAGTGACATGGTGAAGAAAAAAGAAAGAGAAAAAAGAAAAAAAGGAGAAGAGGGGCGGTGGCCTATTGAGCTCTTGATACCATGTTGAATTGTATTGAATAGCTTGTTCTTTCATTAGCTGGGTTACAGTTTTTATAGAGATTACATCAGATCATAACCTAAATGGAAATAAGGATTACAATCAAATTCTTCCAAGAATAACTGATAGTAATGTCTGCCTTTCCAACTGTAGAAGATATAGGATCCAAGATTCTGTGGTGATTTGTCACATGTGGGATTGAGCTGGAGTGTGTCATACATGCTGGTCAATACCCATTATTTTATTTTTCATGGATGAAGTTAAAAGCTTCTTAGCTTCTGGTCAAGTGATACCTAACTGAATAATTGAGGTGCTAAATGTTTATAAAATTCCCAGCAAACTGATGCACAATTTGACATATTTTAAGCTATGAGTTCTCTTTTACAAATTCTGTACTTTGAATGCTGACAGTTTGTAGTACCTTTGATTCAGTTCGTTGTGCTGCTAAATGCTAATGCAACTCATATGTTGTAATATTTTAGTGTCTCCTCCATGATATAAAATTGCAGATCCATTTCGTTGTTATTGATCTCCCATTCTGCATGATTGCTACTCAACCTTTCAAGTGCTTTCTTTGATTGCTTTATTTTATTTTCCAACTTAATTCTTCTGAATCCATGCATTGCAATTGCATTATTTCTGATTTCACAGCTGTGAGATGAATGTGATTATAATCCACTGGGTCCAAAAATAAAAAAATCTTTGCAGTGGTCTGAGAATGTTCAACACTTTGCCTAGGGGCAAAGTTTCGCAACCATACAGCCTAGACCACATATACTGTCAGAGAATCAGATTTTTTTTTTTCTTTTTCTTTTTTGAGAAGTAACATTCATTGATTTAAGAGAAAAGTATTATGTAGGGATGCAAGGGATACATCTTACCACATAAGGACCCACTCAAACAGCTACTCTAAAACAAGTACAACATCCAAATAAGAGTTCAGTAATAGTTGGCATCTTGGTCACTGTGGTGATCATTGATTAGATATGAGTTAAAGACTATTTAGTTATCCAGCCCAAAAAATGCCTAAGCTATTAGGTGGAGTGACCCACCTGATATATGAAGTCATGCAATGTCCCAAACTTGGTCAATGTGGTATTGTTCCCTGATAAAGACAAGATTAGCTATTTACCAGTTAGATCAAGAGGCATCCATGTAGACAAGACAAGGTCTATAATTTTTAAGGTTGAAGTCAGTTGACTGCAACTAACTAAACTTGGCTTATCAACTACTGTTGTAGAGTTAGAATGTAAGGTTTGTGATTAACTAAAGGAGAAGGAGAGAAAGAGAGAGAAGAAGAATGGGTTGGAGAGGAAGAAGATGAAGAAGAAGAAGAATGGTAGAATATCTGTGTTGTGAGTAAAGTCTCACTTATACCAATATATTACCTCACTAACATATTTACAAGATATTACACATACCTCCCTAAGGAGAGAATAACACAAAACTCCTTAAGGAGGAAAAGGAAAAATAAAACATAACTATTATCTTTAACACTCCCCCTCAAGCTGGAGAATAAATATCATGCATTCCTAGCTTGGACAGCATAGAACTGAACTGATGATGAAGAAGACCCTTTGTGAAGATATCAGCCAGCTAGTCTCCAGTCCTCACAAAAGGTGTGCAGATGTGGCCAGTGTCAATCTTCTCTTTAATGAAGTGTTTGTCCACCTCTATGTGCTTTGTTCTGTCATGTTGCACAGGTCCTTGTTGTCATGATAAAGCCTTATAGGTGCCTCAGTATCAAAACTCAGTTCTTGGACTAGCCTTCTCAATCAGAGAAGCTCACACACTCCATGAGTTATGGCTCTAAATTTTGCCTCTGCACTAGACCGAGCCACCATAGATTTCTTCTGGCTCCGCCATGTGAATAGGTTCCCACCTACAAATGTACAATAGCCTGATGTAGATCTCCTATCAGAGACTGAGCCAGCCCAATCTGCATCAGTGAAGCCTTCTATTCTCGTGTGGTTATGCTTGGCAAAAAGTAGTTATTTTCCTGGAGAGGACTTCAAGTATCGGAGGATGTGGTAAACCGCATCCAAGTGCCCACTCTTGGGAGCATGCATAAATTGACTCACCACCCCCACTGCATAAGTAATGACTGGACGAGTCAAGAACAAATAAATAAGCTTTTCAACTAGCCTTTGATATTTCCTTGCATCAACAAGAGAAGGGTCAGCATCTTCTCCCAACTTATGATTCTACTCAATAGGAGAACTTGCAGGATTGTAACCTAACATTCCTGTTTCTTTCAAGAGGTCTAGAATAAACTTCCTTTGGCATATATTTATGCCCTTCTTGGATCTGGACACTTCAATCCCCAGGAAATACTTTAAGGATCCTAGATCCTTAACCTCAAACTGTTGGGCTAAATAGTTCTTCAGATTGGGTATCTCAGTTCGGCCATCTCCAGTTATCACAATGTCATCAACATAGACAATCAAAGTTGTAATGGTGCCATTACCATGCTTAGTGAACAGAGTGTGGTCAGCCTGACTTTGGGAATAGCCATTCTTCATGATGGCCTGTCGAAATCTTTCAAACCAGGCCTTTGGAGATTGCTTAAGACTATACAGAACCTTCTTGAGAAGGTACACCTTTCTTGCAACTGAAGAGAACTTAAAGCCAGGAGGAGTTTGCATATACACCTTGTCTTCTAAGTCGCCATGTAGGAAGGCATTCTTCACATCCAATTGATACAAGCCTTAATGGTACCTGTAACATACCCTAACTTTCCCCTACTCCACAATGAAAGCTTCACAGAATGAGCCCAATCCAAATAGTTGGTGTTGTCCAACTTCACAATGGAGATCCGAGTATGGGGGTTATCAAAAACCATAAGAGTAGGAGGAGCACTACTCGATGCACTGGCTGAAACATCACCAAAGAGGGCTCCAAGTCCACTATTTTCAGACATTTTGTAGATAAAGAGTCACAAACACACTGGGGAGTACACACTCTACCCAAAAAATCCTTCCCAGATACTCAGAGATAAATTCCACAAAGGAAAGAAACACAATGCCAATGGAAAAAACGGATCAAGGCATACTTTAAGAGAAGCAAGATAGGTCACAACACTCCACAAGACCCAACAAATACAGCTTACAGTCCCACGCAGCCAAAATCCATCATAAAGCACATTTGGAAGCCAACAGGGAGAAAAAACAGGGGAGGGCGGTACTTGAAAAATAGTAGAAGAAGAGGTTGTGAGCTCACACCTCTTTCCCCTTAGAACTGAGGGCTTAGGGCCCTAGTAGAGAAACCTTGGGCAATTCAAATGGGCCATGCACCACCCCCAGTGGTGGCAGGATGAGAGAGAAAGGAGATTCACAAAAAAAGGAGGGCGGTAACCGGAAATTGGTTCTAACATCTCCTCAACAGCTTCAGCCCTTCTAAAAAACTTCTCAAGAGTTTGCTTGGACCTTCTTTCAACCTCATCCCATAAATACTTCAATCTTTTCACATAGTGGTCTCTTCCTTGGAACCCCTTTGTAACCTAGGGTTCCAAAGAGAGAAAATAGGAGGAAACTTGAAATCCGACTCTCAAACCAAGATGTGGTCCTCTGATACCAAGTTACAATGTAAGGTTTGTGATTAACTAAGGGAGAAGGAGAGAAAGAGAGAGAAGAAGAAGAATGGGTTGGAGAGGAAGAAGATGAAGAAGAAGAAGAATGGTAGAATATGTGTGTTATGAGTAAAGTCTCACTAACACCAATATATTACCTCACTAACATATTTACAAGATATTACACATACCTTCCTAAGGAGAGAATAACTCGAACCTCCTTAAGGAAGAAAAGGAAAAATAAAACATAACTAATATCTCTAACATGTAGTTCATGACATAATATCTTATCGGGAGGACAATCATTTTTTGCTGCTATGTTTTTTTATCTAGGTTACCCATGATATGAACATTTCTCAACCTCTCAATGTGTTTTATGAATTATCCATACTGATAGGAGATCTTTCTGAAACTCATTCTGGAAGCCTAATACTCACCTACTGCACAGATTTACCTCTTTGAATCATGTGAAGAGAAAAGTAGCCCATTGAATTTCATTTGATATTCCTACTGTATCCAAATTATAGAAGCTTTGTGTGTGTGCAGCCATGTGTCTTTTTTTTTTTTTTTTTTTGTCGGGGAGGGGGATGTTTTGAAAAAATTGTTATTTGCTGTCATGTGTCTTCTTTTTTTTTTTTTTTTTTTTGGGGGGGGGGTTTTAAAAAAATTGTTGTTTGCTGCCATTATTCTTCAAGCTTTAGCAAACCAAGATTATCCGGGCATGTTATCAGTAGAAGTCTAACAATGTTATTTTATTTTATAATAGCGTGAATGACCTTTGCCTGTTCTGTGTATCTCAGAAGCAGAAGTCCTCTCAGCTCCTCCAAAGTTGGTTTACAGCAAACTGATATTACGGTATGCCCTTCAGGGTTAAGTTATTTAAGTTTTTTTTCATAACAAAAACTTCCGAGGAAAAAGGTGCCATCCACTCATGAGTACTTGTGTACTCCTAGAAGTTTGAGCTTCAATACCGTTCAAGGTTGAGGACAGTTCCCTCTGGTCCTCTGGATGAAAGGAGGGGGCAAGGGTCTTGTAGAGTTTTTTGGTTGTACTCACTGTATTCTTCTTCTTTTCACAGCTTCACAAAAAAGCTTTTGGTTGCAGTCACAGAGAGATGGGATAAGAATGTCCTTGTTATTGACTGTATAGCTCCTCCAAATTGGAAGGTGCATACTTTGAATTACAGGTTTTTAAACCTATTAATTGTTCTATTCTACTTGTTAGCCAAGTAAATTAACATTTTGATCGTATCAGCCTATGAATTTTTCTTGTTAAAGTTCAAAGATTATGGAACAATCATTATTGATTTAAATTCATGTCTTGCTATGTAAACTGCTGCTAATAATCCATCTTTTATTCCGTGCATAACATGTTCATCTTTCTGTTGCATTTAGCTTCTTTTTTCTTTTTCTTGATAGCTATGTAGTTGTTGATATCTACTTGTACGTGGGTGTGTTCTGTCTAAGTTCAATCATTGTAGAATCATCACCTATCCAGAAAGAAAAAAAAACTGTGGTACAATCTTTATTGGTTTAGCTTTACTGTCTTGTGGAGTGTAAACTGTAGCTTGTTTCCATGTGATGTTCCACCCATTATGTGCTCTTTTCATCTTTTCTTTTCTTTCTTCTCTTCTTCTTTTTTTTTTTTTATGAGTTCCCATTGTGTAGCTATGTAGTCATTGATGTGAAGATCAGTCTATGGCATGTATCTGGTTATGTGCCTCTGTAGATAGCCATGTAGTTTTGCTCCTCTTCATATAACGGCATGAACTTAATGTGAAATTTTATGGAAGCAAACATGTCTATGAAAACTCATGTGTCCAATTTAATCTAATTCAATATTGTAAGCTTTCTTTCTCACTCAAGTTTTCATTCTATTGTTAATGCTTGATCCCCCGGCGAGCACTCTTTCTCTTTACCTGGGTAAAATAATTCATATAGAAACACAGAAGAAGAGGATGAGGATGGGAAAAGACCAGATAAAGTAATTTTGTGAGTCCTCCTACTTGTAACTTTACCACTGCACTGCAAATGAATGGAGAATATTAGCCAAAAACTAAATTACTTATTCCATGTAATGCTTTATAAACCTAGTGAGTTACAAAATATGCTGGTTGAGCTCAATTATTCAAGTCTGTGTCCCGTTTCTTTCTGACCATAGATCCCTGGTGACAGTTTCTGGCCTTCGGGATCTTTCCCACTTTTTCCATCACATTATTTGCTCCATCACCTCCTGCCACCCAGTTCATTCACAAAAAAAAATTCTTGCAAACTGGAAGTGCAATGGAAGCTTATAAATTGATTTTGCCTTGCCATGTTGGAGGGGTGATGTAGTTGCATTAGACATTAATACCATATGGAGGCATATGTGCAAGCTTGGGAGGCCCATAAGGTGCTGATGGCAGTCTAATGGGATGAAATTGACCTTTAGGTACTTATATTATAGGTTGGCCTTTTGTTTTTTGGGTTTTATTTTAATGGGCCTAATTTATAAGCTCATAAAGTGGGGACAAAGTTTATAGATAGGATTAGTAGTTAGCTTCTCTAGTTAAATTATGATACTTTATTAGATAGAGTTATGTTTTGAGTTTATCTACTTTATTGAGTGTGTTAGAATGACTAGGAGTCCTTTTATGAGTCAATTTAAGAATTATAAAAGATCTTTATATATGTTATACACCCCCATCAATTAGAGATGATTGGAGTAATGAATGGTTTTTTTTTTTACAAGAGTTTTGGTGTTGTTGAGCAGTGCATATAGGTTTGGTATCCCGGCCAAATCTGATTTCTTTTCTTCTTTTATGTTCTCTTCTTCTCTCTTCTTCCTCCCTAGCAGATCGATTTCATCTCTTTTCTCTCCCCTTCCATCAATCTGATTTCTTCCCTTAAACAATGTAGTTGCTTCTTTTATCTCAGATCTGATCACGGCTTTGGTCATTGGGCCTGCTTGCATCTGAGATTCACAATCTAGATTTTTCAGATTGCATTAAGGGTCCTTGGTGTCAAATGATTAACTGTGATGGTGGAATCTAGCACTCCAGTCCATATGAAGATCTGAATCTTGAGAAGTAACTCATTGACCTATACCAGGGTGGGTGGGAAAGGAGTGTTCTGTAGAAAAACTTGCACTGAGATTATACAGTGAAGATCCCTGAATTGTCAAACGAAAAGCTTTCCATTCCTCTCTAGTCCTGGTTGTAGTTGCACTGTTTAGCAGTGTTAGCAGACTATTGATGAAGAGAGTTCATTCATTCAATGCCTCTGCTAAGAGTTGCTATCCAAACTGTGGTATCAGTCCTCTGTTCCATGTAGTCAGCAACCCATGTGTCTTTCAAGTCTGAATATTCCTCCTTGAGGGGAAGATCAGAGCACCATTTAGTCCCCCAAAGTTGGTTTATGTTTATGATGCCATTTAGCACCTTTCTCTTTATTCCTTGAGAATATGTCTGTTTTTTCTTCAATCTACTTTTTCTAAAAACCATTCCCATGAGTAAGAAAAACAAAAATCATTTAGTGACAACATTTGGTTTTTCTAAACAAAGCGGTTGTCCTCAAAACCAATGAACTCCTTTTGGGAAGCAAGCCACATCGGAGTCTCCAAGATGACAGAGCGTGCTGGAATAGTGCCGAAAGAAACTATGATTAGAGAGAGCTTTCTCCCTTTTGAAGGATACTTTTCTTTCCCAGCAGCTAGCTTATCAACTAACAGCCCCCATGGTTTTTTCCCCTAATAATCAGCACCAAGAGGAAGACCCAAACATGTCGACCACAGATTTTCGAACTACGGTGCAATATGTAGTCAACTCCCCTAACCTTGTGGCTTCCCCAAACCCTGTGGTCCTATCTTCTCAATTTGGAAAAATTGGCCTTAAGCCATAGCCACTTCAATGCATTTTGAAATGCATCTTGGATTGCTGTTTCTGATGGAAAGCCTTTTAGAAGACGTATCATCCTCATTCCTCAAATCCTAAGTGAGATATTACTAGTCCTCCATGGCCAACACTAGATCCTTCTTCCGTTTGTGCACACACTGTCATGGAGGTCCAAACTGAGATCAGTGGGTTATCCTACAGAAGCCCTGTTAGAACAGACACTTCAAAGAAACTTGACATTCCCACCCTGTACACATGGCTTAGCGCATTCTATATAGACTAAATCACCATTTACCATTTATTTTCTGAAAGCTGAAGCTCTTTATCCTCGAATGTCGGCTGTTACTATTGATTCCGGTTCAGACTTTTTCTTGACTGATTTTTTATGTTACTCATTCAGATTTCTGATTTTTTTGGTATACACAAGTATTTCCAAAAGTTTCCATTAGGAAAGCTTGGGGGTTTTTTTTTTTTTTTTTTTTTGGGGGGGGGTGTGTGGGGAGGTTGTTTGAGGACTGAAGAAGATGGAAGATGAACTCTGGGTTTGACCCTGGGCCTCAGGGATGACACCCTGTAGTCTTTACCAGTGCACTCAGTCACCACCATTCTCACATCTGAATCTTATCCTTTATCATTTTTCCCCCTTAGCCTTCATTCTCATTCCTGCCATATCCTTCATCTTTGGCCAGGTTCATACACTTTCATTCTTATCCTTTTCCCTTAAAACAGATACTTTGTCTACGTCATTGGTCCCAAACCATCAGATTTATATATATATATATATATATTTTTTTTTTTTACTTTTTTTTTTGGGGGTGGGGGTGGGGGGGGGGGGGGGGGGGCAGATGAGTTGTAGGGGATTGGGTTCGGTTTAATTTATGATTTTCTGGAAAATTTGTTTGACTCATATTGGCATAAATTTTTTATCACATTCTTTACCCTTCATTTTTTTTTTTTTTTTTAATGACACATTCTTCAGCTAAAAAATTGTCCAAAGTATCCAAAAATTTCATTTTGTCGATAGACAGAAACGGCCAACTAAACAAAATTTACAGCTAAATGGGGAACCACTGTTGAGTTGACAAGCTAAAATGTCCACAAGGGTCCATTAGGTGGTACCTCTAGACTTACACGCCAGTAGTCTTTCAGCTTCTCCACTCCTTCATAACAAGTATGGCATCGCATTGTTTTCCAGTTCAGAGATGGATGATCATAGAAGTCTTGAAAGACTCTCATCAGATCTTGTTTTTAGTGTCCAACGATGCTTTCTGAAAGTTATAATTAATCTATTGGGATGCAAAGCTATATCGCTGCCCAACTCTCTAATTGTCTGGTTGGGTTGGGATTTAAAATCTATTATGTTTAATAATGAAATATTAGTGAAGATATTTAGATAATTAATTAAATAAAAACCTCTCTTTAGAAATTAGATTTTGTCAATTTTGAGAATCTTTGTGGAACTAGGGAGTATAAGTTAACTATCCCTATAGAAACGCAACCCTAAAACGATGCAGAAGATAATGGAAAAACAAAACAAACAATGCACACGGATTTTACGAGGTTCGGCAACGTTGCCTACGTCCCCGGTGAGATGAGATCCTGCTTCACTATCAATGGAGAATAGGGTTACAGCACTCGTCCTCACACCTCTCAGTATTGCTTGCATTCCAGAGAAAGAAACCCTCGCTACAAATATATAGCGAAAAAACCCTAATCCGGATTAAACTACAATTGTCACCATAATCCGGATTAAACTACAATTGCCCTCAAATAAAAAATTTGAGCGGGGGGCTGCGCCCCCCTACACCCCCTGCTATGTAGGGGGGCCTCCTGCCCCCCTTGCAACCCCCATGGCCCGCTAAATGGCTAGCGGGACCGCCGTCCTGCCTGTCTAGGTGCTGCACCAGTACTCCCTGGATTAAACTGCGACGGAATACAAGACATCATACACCAACAATTCCCTCAATGGTATTCCCAAATATTTTCTCTAATTCTCAGCCTAGAGATGAATTTGACCACCTTTAGGCTACTACTCCATTTAAGAAGAGCATTTTTTTTCTCGCTTCAACCAATGAATGGTTGACTTCTGCCTCCACCACATCTGCTCCATTGGAACTGCCATTTGAAACTCCTTTAGATCCATCTTGGCTTGGTGCTTTTGTTCTGATTACATATCTTTCCCTTCTTTTTTTTTCCCCCTACCAATCACATGTCTGATTCAGAAGTTCCTTCTATCTGAATCCTCCCTAAGGTGTCCCAGATCCAATTCTGAGTTTAGAGCTTTCCAGATCACTCAAAGATGAAAGGGTTTTACTGATACAGGATAACTGAAGAAAACTAAACCCTGTAGGTAGTTGGCCCAGTCACAGTATAAACTCACACCCTCTGATTAATAGGATATTCCGTCACCAATAAAAATTGATGCGAACAACTATGTAAGGGGTCAGAGGGGCAATAGAAATATAAATAAGAATATAGAATAGAGGAAAATAATTGAAATTGCTATTAGGGTAATGTGGGGTAATGTGGTTAATGAAGGAGAAAACAAACAAATTGATTAAACCTCATCCTAAACAAGTGAAACTTAGAATATAGTAATGAGGGACTGAATTGGATGTGGTTTGGGAGATAATATTTTCTTCCTCAGTTTTGGTTATACACCCCAATCAGCCAGAAATGAAGAGCGAAAATGTAAAATCAAGGTCACAATCAGAATGGATTTCTAACACCTATACGCTTGGTTTAACATTTTTGTAGTTGGTAGGAATAGCCAATTGTTTTAATTCAATACTTTTGTATGCAAGCATCTCCAGATCGTCTTGATCCTTTTCCACTCAATGATGTTGTAAATGTCTCTCCGGGACTTTTTCTGTAATAATAATGCTGATGACCATAATTTTCTAATACCTTCTTTCTCCCACTCCCACACAC
>NC_056565.1:1169214-1184313 GCF_013358625.1 Macadamia integrifolia | reverse complement strand
AAAAAAAAAAAAAAAATCTTGAAATGCTGCAGAAGGAACCAGCTGCGAGAATTTTGGAGCTGTGTATTCTCCACTTGGCAATGAGTGAAATAATTGTTCTGGGGACAATACACCAAATTGTCATCAACGAGGTTAGTTCCACAACTCTATCCCTACCTCTCCACAAGTTAGACGTTTTTGTTACCTCTTTGAATACATCACTTCAGTTTATTTGATTTAATTTATGTGTCTAACTGTGAAGGCAATTGATCTTGCAAAACGGTTCTGCGATGGGACTGCACCACGTATTATCAATGGTTGCATGAGGACTTTTGTGAAAGAACATATTGGAATAAAAAGTTCCAAGCCCCCGGAAGGCAGAAGCTGAAAGTGGCAGTGGTGGATGGATCTATACCCACAAATTCCAAAGTTCTGATTTAAGTACCATATCCACAACCTAAATTGGCTTTAGAATGTCAATGGAGATGATGGATTGCTCAGCTGGCATGGTAGGAGTAACTGATAGCTTGTGCCTTTTATGACATTAGAGTTCCTCATATCTTCCCATGAAAAAAAAAAAAAAAAAAGAGGTAAAATTGGACATTCCAGTTCTTCTTGGGAAGCTGCAATATTTTCTTGACATCAGGATGTTAAAAGTAAATGAATACTTTCAGTAGGGTAAAATGTAGAAAGACTGTTTATACTATTATGTATTGGCAAAAGCTTTCCTAGTCAACAGAGCAGGTGAGGGAATCTGTGGTCAGGACTGAGGACACCTAGTTCTGCCACAAGGAAGAGCGAATAGGCAAATAGGACCATTGAATATGTAGGAAATGGTTTGGATTGACCTTGTGATAAGTTTTAGACTTGAATTCAATCATTAAATTCCCATGTATGTCCATGCATCCTTTTGGTAATACTATGTGCCTTCTGTTGGTAGTCAATTTTTCAGTGGTTTGTTTTGCTATTTGGATGATTCTGTTCACGTTGAAACTCGATCATGTGAACAGGGAGCTTTGGGGTCTACCCATCTACAGAATTTCGCTCATTGAGCCTGGGGTCCGGGGATTCTCTCCAGCACCCCAACACATGGCCACATGGCCGGGTCCTCTCAGCGGCCACAGAGGATCTGGATCCTGGCATGTGGCAAAACTGCAAAACTATGCACCTGACCACAGATTCCGCTATTAGACTGCCAGACCAAATCTTCTTTATGTATTTCTAATAAGGGAATCTGTGACAGTATGTAGTTTTGCCATGTGGCAAGTCCAGTTGGATGCTTTAATTTTCACCTACATATTTTCGTCTCTGTATCTGCGCTATGTCCTGGTGGTTGACAGAAGGGGTCTAATACGGGTTCGAATACCTCTTCCCCTTTCGTAGGACAGCATTATCATTTGAAAATGAACTTACAGTAGAGAACTTTTCTCCTTACTCCCTCGATTTCAACAAATGAACCGGCAGGTAGGGTCTTCCCTTTTAAAGGGGGTGTGCAGTTCCTTTGATCAGGGGGTGAGAGATATGTAAAGTCACTCGTTCTATACTTTTTCTCTATTACTTCTTTTGCTTTCTTATGATGGGCTACGATATCTCATCTCAATATCGATGCTGCCTAGTGAAGTTCTCAAGGATGATTATGTGTATTCTGACGACATATATCAATTTAGTCTACAATTTGGCTAGGCTAGCTGGAGCAGGACTGAACAAATGACTGGCAGGTGAATTAAACATCTTGTATACGCATTCCATATAAAGGCTCATTTAAACCATAGGGTCCATAATTTATTAGAGCTCCGTAAATTTCTTACAAAATCATCTATTACATTATATTTTTAACCCAAGGATTTAGTTATCGTTATTGGTATAGCAATGCAACACCAGCACCGATACTTAGACCCATGCACCCCCCCCCCCACCCTTCCTCCCTTTTCAAAAATTGAACTAAAAGCAATAAACGGCGATAACATGTACCAACGCACAACTTTTAGGGTATGAAGGCCGGACCTTGGCCTTTAGGAAGAAGAAAAGGGTAAAAATTCTCTGCTTGAACTACTACGACTCACACATCAACCCAAAGAAAATAAATAATTGTCCATAGTCAAATTTCTTTTACAAGATCTTTTCACGTTGCAATCCTTCGATCACAGGATATATAAAAGAGGGTGGAACTTTTCAATAACAACTGTCCAGTGAAGTTAGTGAGCTGTGGTGTGCAAAAATTTCATGTTCATCAAGAGGTCTAAGGCAAAGCAATAACTGTGCATATCTTATATTTTAGAATTACATGGTAGTGCCTGATCCTGCAAAACAGCAAAAAAACAATGATTTTAATCACTAGCCAACTTACGTTTCTACATCTTCCAACTGCTAAACCATTCATAACTTCCAGGATACAAAATGGAGTTAGACTCTGTAATTGCAGTCATAACCCTAAAATACAGAGGAAAGCCAAGGGCAAGGGGCAAAACAGAGGAAGGACAAGAACAAATTTTCAAACGTGGACTTATTAGAAGATCCAAAGCCATTCCCTATTTCCCCCAAATTTGTCCTCCTGATCCTTCAGCGCAAAGCATGACCAATTCTGGCCTTCCAACTTTTGAACAATAAACACAATTGATAGAATAACAAACACATTCCAAGCATCATGCCCAATCACAAACCTTCAAATACACATAAACAGAGATCATTTATAACATATCATCCCATGGAAACTGCTATTTTAACTAAACACAACCATTCAGTTGAGCGAGGTTCACAACCATGGCAATATGCTATCTGCTCTCCCCTGGCACAGAAACCCACCTCTGCCCCCAAAATAAACGGGAAAAAATAACCTTTCTGCGACTCTCCACCTGCCTGTTTTAATTCCTTTCCATTTTCTGCAGATATACCCTTACATAAGGTATCTGATATTGGAGAAAACAAATCAGAGAAAGGTCATTTACCTTCTCATACTTTTCTCTGAATCACCATTATCACAGATCAAATCCAGCAGTCAGATTTTCTCAATCTTCTCCGCCTTCACAACAGGGTTTGCCTTAGCTATGGCATCCCGGCCAGCACTCTTGTAGTCAAACGAGCACTCATGCTTCTCAGAGTATCGGTGAAATGCACAAAATATCCCACCACATCGGCACTTGAACCCAGTCAGACCAACACGTTTTCGGCAAGACATGCAATGGTTTGGAGGCAGATAAGCAGCCTCCTGACACAAGAAGGAACCTTCTTTCAGTCCACAGCCTTCTCCCACGCTATCCACCTTTTCTAAAACAGGTTCTTGTTGAACCAAAGTGAATTTTATAGGCATCTCGTGAGCAACAGGAATGACTGGAGTTGCCTTGAGTATTTGTTGCTGCTGCTTCTGCTTCATGAAAAGATCTCCGTAGCACTTGGAACAAAAGTTGTTGGTGGCTGCACTTCCAAAGAAGCCACAATTGTTTGCGCACAAGATTGGGCCTTCTGGTGTCTGACATTCAGTTTCATCAGTCTCCTTTTTCCAGCTTTCCTGTGCCATCGTCAGAAAAACTAGAGGGAAATACCCACAAAAAAATTTTCTCTACAAACAGAACTTCAGAAACTGGTATGCAAAGTGGAAGAGAAGTGAAGCTCTAAAGCCGTGAAACTCTGCTCAGCCTTTCTTTCAATACAAACCACCCTTTGGCATAAATCAGTTCCACCAAAGCACCTTTTCTCTCTCCCTCTTCCTCCCCCTACACAACAGTCTCTTCTCCTGCCAGGCCCTATGTGATCCAGTCTCAGAATTTTGCAGGCTTGAAAAGCTCAATTCAGAGTCCCAAAATGTAAATCATTTTTGGAGGGAAATTTCAGACTAAACCCCCGATATACTAAACTTTGTGATAGGGGATTCAAAGTCCTACAATGAATATAGGCAGTCCATCACCCATGATTCTACAAATAGAATCAAATGAGTCTTCAAAGATAAGGAATTTAGCTGCAACAATTGCCCCAAACTGCAGTTCCTTGTCTTCAAGACCTAAATTCAAAATAAAAAACTCAAAAATTAAGACACAGGCAAAGACAGATAGGGCAAAAAAATGAAAATAACTTTATAATTCATTATTAAGGTCAGCAGAGATCGAAAGCCACATATTTTCATCTCATTTTCGTTCAGTTAACTGGAAGCAACAAACTAAACACAAATCTTAAACAATATGACCGAGTTGGAGATGAACACAGGCTCTTCTATCTAATCAGAAAATAATGATCAGTTAAGAGCATCATAAAGATAGTTGCCGTAGGGTATGCAATACACCAGATAAAAAATAAGTAAAAGTGCTTCAGTTAGCCAACTTTCAGTGTGATGGAATGAGTAAAGTCATCAAACCTTAAAGGGTTCCAGATTTTCCATTATCTGGATATAAAAACTGGAAATATCTAGAGTAAAGATTTGTATAAAAAAACAGAACAGTCCTCAAAAAAAAAAAAAACCCCAAGACAATATTCAATCCCTAATTGGAATTAAAGATTAACTCCCAACGGTCAATTTTTTTAAGGGAAACATATCCAGTCCCAAGACCCCAGCTATGACGGCAAATACCTAATCAACACCCAGACTAAAAAAGAGTTTGAAAACGTCAATCATGAGAATAGATCTTTACCTAGACAAGGACATAGCTTTAGTGATTCACCCACAATGAAGCAATACTGTAGGGAAAGAAGATCAACAGAGGGAACCAAATCGACCTCACAGAATCACCGATTATTTCACCCCAATAGATCCAAAATAATTTGAACCCCTCAAAGAAACGAATACCAAGTACCGAATTATGATGCGAATTTGGATCTTTTTAACTAAACTATCGATCTGACTCGGGGATGAGGAGTGATCGAGATCGAATTTCGAAAAACAATTAGAGCCATGTATCGGTCAATAATAACAACAGATCGAGAACAGACGGGTTCACCAGAAAAAAAAAAAGAAGACCCAGACTCAAATAGAGATCCGAAAAACAAACAAAAACAAATTAAGCAAAAGAAATTACAGATAATCAAAGATATAAGGGATATATAATAGCTGACCTATAGAGATTGATGATCGATCGACTCTGTACAGTAAAAAAACGTAGAGGGCAGAGGGAGATTTCCTCTCGATTACAGGCTAGGGTTTTTAAGCTGTTCTTCGTGCAACCACCACACGGCTCTGTTCGCATCAGAAGGCCGTGACCTGCCCAACAGCTGCCCCCAAGCCTAATTATTTTTCTGTTGGTCGGAGCGAGCCTAATTATTGGCGAAGGAAATACACCACAGCACCAGATAAGAAGCTTTTCTTTCTTTCGAAAAAAGGCATGAAAATCAGAAAATTAGCCATGAGCATCAGTCTAGCCTACAGCCTACGTATACGTGGGACTAGTTTGGCCAGCCCGAATCCGTCCAAAGCTCATCCAGAAAAAATCAAGGGCCTTGGCCAAACCTGCGGAGCAATCTGTGATGCCCCAAAACCCGATCTAGAGTTTTCGGACATTAATGGTCCACAAGATCTGTAAATTTTAGGTGATAATGAATCAAAATAGCATCCACACAAACATAAGTGCAAACAAGAGTTAACTAAACTGATATATTATTTAAAATTCAAGGTTCAAATATCTAATTCAAATTTTAAATTTAAAGTAAAGTTGAGTTAAAGTATGTCTTCAAAGTCTAACTCAAAGTCTACATCATTTAAAAATAAAAATCATTGTCTTCTTCAAATCCATAAGCAATGTCCTCTTACGGATCAACTATAGGTTCAACATTCACGTCATCTCTATAATAGTTCTCATCAACGTCATCTGCAAGTTATGAGGGTAAATCTTTGGGAAGAAACTTAGTGCATAGAATCACAACACTTAACAGGTTTGAAATCACGATCATATAGCCAATATAAGGAAAGACATATATAGTATATTATAAAATTTTCAAGAAGATAAAGAACAAGCATACCACACATACTTACATTGCTCCATTTATATCGCCGCATAAGTATATATGATGACTTAACAGAAATTAAACAACAATTTCACAATATCATCAATGAATGGTCAATGTGTCATCGTACCACATTGCCCCTATTTAACATACAAAAACTCGTAGAAGCTATCTAGTGTCCAACCTCCCAAAGACCAAGTCATACCTCCTGAAGGTCGAGCAACAATTGGTAGATCTTGTCGATGGTAGGTTGCGTCATCGAGTAGTTCATAGTTCCACTAAGAAAAAATTCAGTGAACCAATCCTCACATCAACATTATAACGTCAATGTTGATAAGGCAAGACAAAAATAATAAAGTTAAATGTGATCAATACTTTCATTCCACCTTAGTCGATCTCTAAGTGGACATGAAATCAATTTTAGTTTCAGTTTTTATAAAAGTCATCAAAACAATAGTCGCAAATAATAAAGCAATGATAAAAAAAGTCTCAAATCCTTCCTCAATCAAGGTCGGTAATATAAAAGATCATTACCACAACAAACAATGCATCTCATATATCAAAATATTAAATTTATTTAAGTTATTATTTTAAAAAGATGCACAGAGAAAATCTCATGTGGTATAAAAATCATATAATACACAAAGTACATTACGCCATACAATCATAATCACAAATTAACACATAATATTAGAAACTAAAATTATGTAATCAATGCTCAATTTAAAAAATTCTATTATGTACATATAATACAAATCATGGAACAACTTTTAATTTGTTCCTCATTCTCTCATGTACATAACATTAGGTTTGAGAAATCATATTTCTAATGACAAACCATCATGAAATCTAAGGTTTAGAATAGATTTATTGTTCATAAAATTCTCTTTTGAATAACACTATAAAAATAATCAAGTTAGGATAGAAGTTTCACTCACCTTGAAGTCGCTCCCAAAATTTTGCCTCAATTTATTCTGCCTACTGACATAGAAAAATAGAAAATAAATATCTCTAAAATTAAAAATATATTAAAATTAGATCCTATTGAAACCTAACTCATATATACAAGTCTCATATGAAGATCACATCAAATAACCCTTCTTAGGTTAGGTATCAATCTCCCTAATAAACAATCTTCGGACTGTAACAGATTCTGACCAACAAATTTGAAAGATTCATTAACTTAATTTTTCGAATTCAAATCACTTCTAATTTTTTTAGAGTTTTAGAAAACCCATGAAAGTTTCTATGATAAAAATATCAGGTTAAATTTTGTAGTCTAAATTCTTCTGTCACTACTGCCATTATTGGGTATATAAAACTCCCCGGACAGTGACGTATCTAAGTATATGAATTTTTTGGTATATCAAATAAACTCATAATTTAATGAAATTTTTATGAGACTGTAAACACATTCATATACTCTCAGTAATTATTTTAGATTGTAAAACAATAACTAAATATTTTTAATAACATGAGCAAGCTTGGGCTACTGTTTTGTTCGTCCCAGAAATTACTGTGAATATCTCAAAATCTTATTTTATCTCTCCTTAAACCCATAATTCAAAATTTTAAATTTTAAAATCATGATCAATCCTCCAAGTTGAATATAAGAAAATAATTAAATTATGTTAAGAGTTCTTACCTTGAAAGCCGTTCAACATCTTGATTCAGTTTCTCATTTTTTTTTTCTTCTTTCTTTTCCTCTTTCTTCTCCACAATACCTTTCCTTTTCCCTTTTGATTTTTTTTCATAAATAGATAGTGACAGGTAATAGAACCACGTTTTTTGCTTCTATTTTCCTTTCTCAAATCATCCCCAACTCTACCTTTAACATTCCTACTTCATCTCCAACTCCCTCTCTTCCTTTATTCTAGTCAGTTGATCTCCAACTATTTCTCTCACTTATCCTCTATTATCTTACTTACTTTACGTACAAACTTATCTAAAATTCAAAAGGTGAGTCCCAACTTGATTAGGAAAGCCTTCATTTGTTAATTATTAATTAAAAATAATTAGTTAGTTAGGGTTGTTAGTTAATTAGGCGTTATCCACTTGTTATCTAATTATCTATGTGGATGAAAAATTTATATATATATATATATATATATATTCTATTATTAATTAAATAATTCCATATTAGAGTTGACATTAGAATCATGTAATTAAAAGAAAAGTCAAATTATAGTCCAGTGGCAAAATGATAAATTAGCGTTCAAAGGCAAAATGGTAATTTCTATGACAAAACCCTAAAGTTATTCTATATTATAGTTATATCTAATTGATGAGTTTTAGCAATTACCAAGGATTGATGCACCCTCAATGGTCTGATATCCCCACTTTAAGCCACCCTGACCCTACAATGGTCAAAAGACAAAAATATTCCTAGTCATATTTCAGGGTATTACAATCTCCCCACTTAATAACAAATATCGTCCTCGAAATTTTTCAAGGTATTACAATCTCCCCTCCTAACAATAAATGTCGTCCTCGAAATTTACCAATATGTTATAATCTCCCCTCTTAACAACAAATTTCATCCTCAAAATTTACCAATGTGTTACAATCTCCCCTCCTAACAACAAATTTCATCCTCGAAATTTACCAGGGTATTACACAATCTATGATTGAGATTTGCTGGCCTGAGGCCCTGAGTTCAGGGCGGGCAGGGGCTGAGTTCCTTTTTTTTTTTTTTTAACTCTCTTCTCCCTGGTTAATTTCCAAGCCCGCACCTGTAGGCCCGACTGAGCCCGACACATTTATGGCTCGACCTAAACTAGCCCGATTAATCAATGTGTCAGGCCTAAGCCCAGCCCGTTTATAAATAGGTAGTACACGATGTAAGGGGTAAACCTGACTAGCCCAACCCGTTTACAAGTTTGACTCGGGCCGACATGTTTAACCCGACCGTTTGTACAGGTATTTTGATTTTTTTGGGATAGAATAGGGTATATATTGATATTTTTATCAATTATTGACTATAATTAAGTGTAATATCTTTTCGAAATTGTTGATAATTTAATAAAATAAATTAAAGTATCTTAAATCTAAGAAAATTAAAGACCGCTTAAGGCCCGTTTAATACTTTATTTGTACATTACCTCGTTTAAGGCCCGATTATAACCCAATTAGGAGAGGTCTGATTAAAACCCATAACCTGACCAAGCAGGACACGACACCAACCAAGACTGACTCATTCCTTGAATAGATAGGTCATGGTTTGAGGACATAGGCCCACCAGGCCCATCTAGGCCCAACCGAGACTAGCCCATCTCGACCAATTGACACCCCTACGTAGGATCATGTAGCTACAACCTTTGTTCAAAGTCTAAGAAATAGAATAATTCACCTTCCCCCTTTGATTAAAAATACCTTCTTAGGTTATAGTATTTTTTTTTAAAATACCCTTCAAGATTTCATTTCTTTAATTACAAGCACAAGGTACAACTACTTGGCTACAACCAGGGTAGTAGCTAAGCTTCTTTCTAGCTCAGGACCATCGAGCATCTCCAATTCTAAGTTAAACCTGATATTGTCCAACATTGATCCGTTGATAACGAGGAATAATAGCAATATTTGTTTTTGCTCCGTTGTTTTGATGAGGACGATGAGCTTCACTTCACTTGGCTCTTTCCCCTAACTAGTGGATTCGAAGTGTTTGTTTGTACTTGGGCTTTTTTTTTTTTTTTTTTTTTTAAAAGAATACTCAAGTTCTTTGATTGCAAGGAAAAATGAAAGGAAGGGAAGTGAAAAATTTTACCTTAAAAATAAATCTATTGTAATCATTACCCCCATGAGACTATATCAATTGCTAACTTCAAATCAATCATTCCATATTTGGTTATTAAAAAATTATTTTACTTTGCTTCCAAAGTCCCTTGTTATACAACTTGAAATGTATCATCACTAAGTGTGATAAAAAGAAAATTAAGTGGATAATACAATCACATTGATAAAGATTACAAAACTTATTTTTAAGTTTGAAAATTTCACTTTACCTTCCTTTTAATTTTCTCCCGTAATAAAGAATATCCTCTGACCTTAGTTGTCGTTACAAGATGGATGAGCATCACCTCAGTACTTTGTTGTCTTCATTTTATGCAAATTGCAATTACTACTTGCTTGGCTTCAAGCCTTGAGGCTCATTGTGAACTTGGTGGAGCAAGGGTCATTGGACCCATCTCCAATTCTCTTCCTTCTAAACCACTATTGTGAATCATTGAAGGAAGGTGACCATTGCAAGGGAAACAACCGGGTAAGTTGGGGTGCGCAATTACAACGGTTGGGGTGAAGATGCATAGGACTATAGAAGTGTGATTCAGAGAGATAGAGAGAGGTTGTGGACATAGTTTGTTTTCCCATATAAAAATATAGGGTGTGAGTTTTATGTGTGAGAGGCTCTCTCTGAGAGCACAAGAACTAGTAAGAGCACACATTGAAGCATTAATATGGGTGATATTTTTATATTTCAAAGGGGTAGGCTGATCATTTAGTAAGGGTCACGAACACATGGCATGCCAAAAGACCATCATACCCTTTTGTGTGGCATAGGGCCCGCTCCTAGATAAAAATCACTTGTCCTCTTAAGGTTATTCACTATTTGAGAAAAAAAAATTAAAAAACAGCATGATCCATATCTTTAATCTTTTCTTTGGATTCCCTTTTTCCCAAACTTCATCCCCATATATTAACTAAAAGTACTTTTTACGGGATTTTGCTGATTGGGTCGACTTAAGAAGCTTGATTTTCAAGAGGTAGTGATTTACCCCTATTCTAAAGGTTAAGAAGGTTATCTGCTCCAAGGAAGTTTGTGGGGTCTTCTACCGACAATTCTACTAATAAAGCCTAGAGCCCAAAAAATATACTGGAGTGGTTAAGTGTTAGATAGGATCTCCTCATAGTTGCGGAAGCAAGTCCTTTGTGTGTGTGTAATATCAAATGCAATACATTGGGGGAAGCACTACCAAAACACATTCAAATTTGACTTTTCTCTCACAAGAAATATATATATATATATATTCTCTTTGTTTAGCCTTTCTAGCACTAAATCATTCACAAATTCTAGATTTTTCATCTATTAAGTTTCTTTGTTCTAGGTCTACATGTCATATGATTCTAAATCACATTGTTTCATACTTAATCCTATTTTTATGCATAATTTAGGTTAGTTATTCAGAATTTGTTCATCGTTAAGTTTCCTTAGCATCCGAAACAATTAGGTTGGTTTTAGGCGGTGTTTTACATTGTTTTTCCAAGTGTGTGTCTAATTTTTTTTTCTTGTAATATTGTATGTATTTTAAATCTAATATTGTGTCACTTATTAGGCCAATTCTCTTCATAGTTTTTGTGCATGCGGGGATAATTAGAATTTAGAATCATATTTTAATGTCTTGCATTAGCATGTTTTGTTGTAGCCCCTTACTTTCATTTTTCTTATTTATCTGTATATCTTTCTACTGTTTCTTTTGGGGTTCTAGATTTATATCTGATGTCTTAATTATCTCATATAACATACGGATTGTCTCAGGGCGTTGGTAAATATTATGCCAGTGGCATATTCACATTATTTTCACTTGGTTTTTATATTGGAATTTTCTAGTTTTTTTATTTATTTTGGTGACTTGCATATTTTTAGATTCAAATGTTGTGAATTTTTGGTCGATAGGTATAGGGTCATAAATTTATTTTCAGCTTATAACTATCTTAGGATTGCAAGTCATGTGTTTTCTAACTTCTAATCACATTTTTCTACACGAATTTTCTATTTTTTAAAATTACTTTATCTGTGATACCCTACTTTTAAAACCTGGTTTACTTACATGGTTGACTTCATTTAATCATGCAGGACTCGAACCAGAGAGGGTTAAGGTGGGTTTCCTATGGACCATGATGGCAAGGGTGACTTTGAACACAGGTTGGCCAGACAAGTCCGAGTTAGTGCCAAAGGAGACGGGTATACCCAAGCCGTGTACATGCACGTATCATAAGGTCATGTACGGACAATGCTGGTATATAATCATATTCTAAAGTATATACGTATTATATATCTTGTGCCGAGAGTGAGATACATGTTGAGAATCGAATTCCATCGAAATCTCAATTGTTTGGCTAAGTTTTGACCAACAGGTGGGCGAAGTGTGACCCACCTATGTGGTTACTAAATATTGTCTAGTATAAATAGTACTTATTGTTTTTCTTTTTCTCATTTAATGCCTTAAAGAGTGGGTGAGAAAAGTAAAGAAGAGAGAGAAAAGAAAGGAAGAAAAGAGAACGAAGAAGAAGAAAGGAAAAGAAAAAGAGGAAAAAATGATTTTAAGCGATGTCGAGGTTTGATCTTCTCATTCTGGCATCGAAGAAGTGATCTCCAACACGAGACCTATGATTTGAGGTGAGTGAAGGCTATAGTTCTTAAACTTTCACAAAACCCCAAGTGAAACCCTTGGTTTGGGTAGGGTTCCATGAGATCTTGTTAATCTCACTTGAGATGATGAATCTAAGGTTTAATAGATGGTCTATGTGTTGATTTTGAAGGTTTAAAGAAATGTTTGCAAGATTTGAGAAACATTGGTGATTTCTTGAGTTAAGAGGTGATTTTGGGATTTTGAAAGAGTTCTTGAGCAAAGAAGGTAAGATTGTTTTTCAATCCTTAAATCTAACTTAGATCTAAGTTAGAATCATATTATGAGACCTTAGATGTGTGGAAAATGTGATTGGAACAACCCCATTTGATTTTTTAAGAGAGAAAACCAATTTTTGCACCAACAGGTGGGCAAGGACCGACACGCGAACCCCCCCACCTGTAGGGGCTCGCCTGTTGGGGCAGAACCTTAATTTCAACAGGTGGGCAAAGATCGGCAGGCGAACCCGTCCACCTGTAGGG
This sequence comes from Macadamia integrifolia, assembly GCF_013358625.1. Classification (NCBI taxonomy): domain Eukaryota; kingdom Viridiplantae; phylum Streptophyta; class Magnoliopsida; order Proteales; family Proteaceae; genus Macadamia; species Macadamia integrifolia. Next base: position 1,171,529 of record NC_056565.1, on the reverse strand, counting down.
GCCCGTCTGTTGGGGCAGAACCTTAATTCCAACAGGTGGGTAAGGACCGGTGGGCTATCCGGCCAGCCTGTTGAACCGGTGGATGAAGACCACTGGGCTATCTTGCCGGCCTATTGAACCAATGGGTGAAGATCGATGGGCTATCCGGCCCGCCTATTGAACCAGTGGGTGAAGACCGGTGGGCTATCTGGCCCACCTGTTGGCTCACTAGTCAGATTTTTGAGCCCGAATGGGCCCAAAACAGGTAGACAACCTTCTTTTATGATTTTAAACATGATTTAAATATTTAACCTCATTAGTTTTTACCCCAAGGTGGTGAAATACTAACCTCATTCGCTTATGATAGGTTTCACTAGAAACTTACATTTCTCACGTCGAATCTCACCCGTACCTGACGTGAGCTTTTGTACCCAACAAGTAAGTGGGAAAAGGACATTTGATTTTATTTTAAGGCATGTTTTTACATCATTAAATTATATCTAGACTAGTCATGTTATCATGTAAATTATATGCAGATTAGTCATCCTCGTATGCCATTCGCACGCATTGCTTGTGCATTATAAACAAATGATTTATGATATGTGTGTTATGCTTTACATTCTCAACGCTAAATGATTGATGTGCTTATGTGATGCATGGTTGGATTACTGTGCGTGATGCATTATTAGACTAGACGTCGTAGTCGGTTTGAAAACTAGTGCATTGGTGGCCCGTGGTATGGGACGCCGTAGTTGTTGTAACCCAGCAGTCACTGAGAGGGGGGTGAATCAGTGAGTCCAATTCCGATCCCCAAAAACCTATCTGATGTCTGGCCAAGAAAAACCTGATATACCTGTCCTTGTTTGCGCACAGTCGTATGCACACTCAGCCTCTCATAGACACTTCCAAGTATGCACACCCATTCCACATTCCACATTTCACGCATTTCAATATAAAATGCAAACAACAAGCACCCACAACACAGGGTTTTTACGAGGTTTGACAATTTGCCTACATCTCCGGAGTAGTGCTTGTAAAGGCTTCGTACCTACTCAATACACTGCTTTTGACTACACCCACAGTTGGGAGCACCCACACCCAATTTTCTCAAGCTGAAGCTGAGATGGCACTTGTAGTGCCGATACAATGTGTAGCACCCACTACACGGGAGCACCCACTCCCGGTGCTTAGCACCCACTAAGCATACAATAAATAATACAATTAAATTGGGCTTATATCAATGCCCTACAGTCAAGCTCTGCCTAGCATATGCATCCACAATTAGCTAGCATGCTTATAGTTCATCCACAACTAACCTAGCATGTATACATTCATCCACAACTAACCCTAACATACATACATACAAGTAATGTAAAATCAAAGGTTAGAGAATCTCACAACCGATTGCTTGGGATGACTGAAAACTTGTACTGACAAGTTTGGTGCTCACACCTTCTCTCTCCTTGGCTTCTTGCTCTTCAAAGCAAACACATCTGTGCTTTCTTCTCTTCTTCCTTGGCTTTGAGTTAATGTACCATTAACACACTTCAACCACCTCTTTTACTTTCTTTAATGGCCTAAGAACATTTATCATCAAGAATGTATGTTCATTCAATGACCAACAAAGAGGGGGAAGCTTCTCCTACCAAAACCGTAGCCTTACTTCACTCAAACCTCATGTTTCTTGCTTCCATTGTGTAGGGCTTGAAAAAACGAAGAAGCTGCAACTTGGTTCACCCAAATCCGAGTTAAAATGAGGGAGATATGACCATTTGAAGTTGGACCAATGAGATAGCCTGAAATGGAATCTTCGTAGGGGTGGCGTAAGCTACACCGGCGGCACGCGCAACAGGGGCGAAATCTGACCGTAGATCTCATATAAAAGATCTTGTAATCTAAGCTGTCAGATTAAACCAACGAACAATATATCCAAACCATTAAATTTGAATCTCGATGACGTCATCATGACGTAGGCTCTGACATCGTCAAAAGTGTTGTCGATTTATGATTGGTTGCTTTTCGGGATTTTAAGGGAGCTTGTCTCCCACTCACAAAAGAGAAATGCATAAAGACCGTTGGATCCGAATCCTCCATGATGCTTTAATCAGATTTCATGAGATCATTAAGATCGAAATCTTTTTTTATACCTTCTATACACGCGCGAAACACCACAACATACCTTGATAAGGTGTAGCGCCAGTGCATCAAGAATTATGCACCTAACCAATCAAATTCTACGCGCAAGCATCTATCTCGTCCATGTCAGCGCAAAATCTCAGCAGCCTTTGGATGGGCATCAAGCCTACGTGGTCGAATCTTGGCCATCCATTTCACTT
>NC_056565.1:1169116-1169194 GCF_013358625.1 Macadamia integrifolia | reverse complement strand
TGTTATCATTTGGGGGGAAGCAGTGGTAGTGGTTGTCAGGTCACTGTGGTGGTTAGACATACGCCCAGCTGGTCATTA